>NC_048312.1:23525464-23665823 GCF_013100865.1 Trachemys scripta elegans | reverse complement strand
TCTTAAACAGAGCAGGGGCGGCTGGAGCCTCCAGCCCCTGGGGCTCTGTGCAACTGACTCAGTGTCAGTTACACAGAGCCCCAGCCGCTGGAGGCTCTGTTTAAGAACCGGGCTGCCCAAGAGCTACTGGCTTTGGGCAGCCCCCTTGCCTCCGGACCCTGCGCCCCCAGCCGGGCACTTCCCCTCCCGGGCTCCGGCGGTGCAGGGTCTGGAGGCACGGGGCTGTCCGAAGCCGGTAGCTCTGGGGCAGCCCAGTTCTTAAACAGAGCCTAAGAGGAGCAGAGCCTCCAGCTGCGGGGGCTCTGCTCCTCTTCGGCTCTGTGTAACTTATACAGTGTAAGTTATGCAGAGCCGCCGGAGCCCCGGAGGGGAAGTGCCCGGCTGGGGGCACAGGGTCCGGAGGCATAGGGGTTGCCCAAAGCCCGAGCGCTACCGGCTTCACGATTTGCTGGGCAGCCTCCAGAACCTGCGCCCCCAGCTGGGTGCTTCCCCTCCCGGGCTCCAGCTGCGCTGGGGAAGCGCCGGCTGGGGGCGCAGGGTCTGGGGGCTGCCCGGGAAACCATGGAGCTGGTAGCACTGGGGCAGCCCTTTCCCCCTGGCTGGGAGTGGGAGGGAGGAGGGGGCGGAGTTAGGGTGGGGAAGGGGCGGAGTTGGGGCGGGGCTAGGGGGTGGGGAAATGGGCGTGGCCATGGCCCGTGGAGGGTCCTCTTTTTTTATTTATGAGATATGGTAACCCTAGTTTTGCAGCGTGCGGATCGGATGCGGATACAAATGTTGTAACCGCGCAGGGCTCTATTCATGGTCTGATCTTTCCAAACCCATTAGGGTTAAGAGCTTTGGGGGAGATCCACAGCTTCCAATGGGGTGCACAGCATTTGCTTCTAGCCCTGGAAGGTCCTGAGGGAAAAGACCCTAAAATCACTGCAGAAGAGCTATTCTGAATCATTTTTAAGGTTTCTAAAATGTATTGTTTGTTGTTTTCCTCTCTTTCAACATACTGTAAACTTGGACTGATGGTACCTATGGCAACCTGGCTTTTCAGACAGCGGGATAAGAAAAAAAAATACCAGTAACCTTTTTATTTAACTACAGAACTCAAAGGAAAAAAATACTCGCAATATTGTAGCATGTACTATACAAATGCCAGCATGTGTTCTGTGCATGTCACATATTTCACTTCAGAAATACAGGCTAATAAAACCATTAGACCAGTCCATCAGGTATTCACTCATCCTCCCTCCCACTCATCATCATCATCAATTCTAGTCAAATGCTTCTCCTTCACCCCACCAAGAGGAAGACCAGATACTTGGAGGTGTGGGTGACAGGAGTGGCACTATCTTTGGAAGATCTTACTGTATCAAGTTAATGTATCATCATGGCCCAGGGATTGTATGCAATTCCAGGGGGGAGCATGACCCCAGCCCTCCAGGAATTAATAACAGTGGGAGACAATTAGGCAAATTCACTCAGGCTGTAATGCCTTCAGAGAGGTACCACCACTTGGTGAGGTTCACAAATACTGATTCAAAGTGGATCCTTCACAAACGAATAGACAAATGAATAGACAAAGAAGGAACTTTTGGATAAAGAGCCTGAGCTTAAACTGACTCAGGGCCTATGGACAGGACCCTCGGGCCCCCAATCCTCCCTGGGAAGGTTTGCAAGGACTTCAGAGGCCCAATAAGACTGATCAGTGACTCTGCTAAGCTTCTAGCATGTGTATAGGAACTTGGATTGTTCTTTAGGTTCTCATTGTAATGTTTTCACCTTATGTCAGGGCTCGTAACATGGTCTGTTTCATCTAGTGGTTGGAGCCAGGAGAAGAGTCAGAGTCATGGTCACGTCTTGGTTGCTTATTTAATTAAAACGTTGTAGCTAATTAAGGAAGTTCCTAGGAAATCTTTGCTTTCCCACCAATCTATCAACAAGGCTACCCCCTGTTTTTTCTGACCTCATTGAAAAACACATTTCTGTTAGGTTTCGTACAGTCTTTTTTCCAAAACCCTAAGAAAACTTTTAAATACAAAACCTAAATAATGGCGCTAACCATCTGTGTTCCTTTAAATATACCCAAATATCCCAACTAATGAGTCTGCAGTTAGCCACATCCCCAAAGCGTGTGTGTTATATTCTCATCTGGATGCTTAGGGAGTCAGTCATGTGCATGAAACCGACCCATCTTAATGAAGAGGTATTAGTCATTATGTAAGTGACAAATGGAAGCCATCTATCTCTCCATTCAACTCATCTGGAGAGGGAATGGATTTTTGGGCGGGGGGGGGGCAATCTTCATTATTTCAGAGCTGGTGTATTTGTCTGATAATTGCACTGGTGAGCCTGACTTGATGAATCGCCAGTGCAATTATTACAGTAGGTTTCCCTTGTTTAGATGCTGAATATTAATATCGTTTTTAAGAGGGACTATTTCTAGTGTGCGGCAATTTCAGCCGAATTACCCTCCCACCCCCAGCTAAACAATGTAGGGCATTAAGTAAGAGCAAACGCCTGTCATGGTGATTTATTGGTGTGGGCACAGAAAGAGAGTGGGAAGAAATGCAGCTTTCGCTCCATTAATAAACCCGCAGAGTGACTGGGACAGCAGGGGTCTTTTCCCAACACCGCGAGCGCAAAAAGCCCCTCACAGGAGGAAGGGGCGGGAGAGATAAACACGCAGGACGCTCTGACTCCTCCAAGTTGGGGCTGACAGGCATCCTCTCGCCTCACACCACAGCTTCAGAGATACCTATCACAAGCAGCGGCCTTTGAGGCCTCATCTGCCAGAGAGCCACTGACACATGTCTTGAGGAAATGGCTGCGTGGCGACATGGCTGACCTTTTATCCCCGACACAGAGCTTTGAAGCCTTAGATCTCTGCATAAAGAGGATGCAAAATAGATGCGCTCTCTTTCTCATTCGTCATTTATTAAGCAGCGTGGCTTCCCAGAACGACTTGGGTGACAGCTGCCCTGTCTCTGGGCTAAATTGTCCATCGTTCGCGCACTCACTTTCTCAGATTTAATTAGAGGAGAAGAAGCCCCTTATGAACCATTCCATTAAAAAAACTAATTGGAGAAACAGAAGAGAATTTGCCTGTCCTCACTGAAGTACCTGCACTTGAAACAAAAAGCCGGGAAGCAGCAAAGTTCCATAGAAAAGCTCTTTTTCTTTTTAAATGAAGGGTTTTTGGGGTCTGTGTCTGAGCCAACCCACATCAGTGATGTCAGTGGAAACTTTGCCATTGGCTTAATGGAGTGCAGGATCAGGGCCCATGATAAAAGGATACATAAGGGGATAGGCCAAAATCTAAGCATAGTGTACTGTCATTTACATGGAAGGGAATCTTCAACGGGTCATCATCTGTCTGCTAGTCTACTCATAACTCTCCTTGATTCAACCCCACCTCGCTCAAGCTTAGCAAGTCTGTTCAAAGGACCCAGACACAGTTTATGCCGTAGAAGGGCCGACTTTCCTAACCCAGCCTCCAAAATCGCCCCTGCACAGCCAGGCATTTCTGTGGGTGCAGACGTGTTCAGACTTCCAACTCCCCTAGGCCGATGTGGAGTGCACAGAACTTGTGAGCATAAGCTCAGGGCCTGTCTGAAAACTTGACTCCGTTATCTATATATTTTAACCTCACCATTTTTTCATAATCGTTCCAATTTCCTCTTAAGAGGCTTATTTTTTTCTTCTTCTTACTGAGTTTATCCTCTTCCACTGGGTAAATATGGATTTCAGCTGAGGCTTTTTGGCTTAAGATTTGACCTCAGTATCTCTTTGCGGTTCTCCCATCTCTTTTATTCACATCCCACTCCCAGTCCCATTTTCTTCTCATCACCTCCACTACCTCCAAATGCATGCGTGCGTGTGCGCACACACACACACACACACACACACACACACCTTAAAGAGCCAGGATTGACTGACAAATATACGACAGGTCATTTTTCCCCTTAGATAATAAGCGCGACTCACAATTCACTAGTCACACACCATTCATTCCGAAATCCACAGCACCTCTATTGGGATCTCATTTAATATTAAATATTAAATTAATCCCGTTTTGAGTCCAAAATCAGTGCTTTATCTGCCACTAAAATATTGCTTCCCAGTCTAAGGTTTCCTAGCCATGATGGAGAAGAATCTGTTACACGCACGTTAACCCAATAAGCAGGTTTTTAATAACCTGTGCACACTATATTTCACGTACTAACAAGCTTTAGCTGCATTCTGAAGCTGTTCTTTACAGGCGTCTCGTCAGCATTTAACAACACTGCACCATAGAGAGCAGTAGGTGTATACAGCTAAACCCCCAAAGTTAGAGACTTGGCCCAGGTCACAGCCCATGTCAACTGCACAGTCAAGCCTAAAAGTCAAGTGCCCTGTCCCCAGCCCGGTCCACTAAGACACAACTGCCCTCTAGTTGGCTCCAGGCCAGGTTATCAAATCCAACTCCATGGACTTCCATAGAGCCTCCTATGACCTTTCATGGTGCATAACCTTGGTTTGCTTAAACAGGTCCTTGGGGGGTACGAGACCCACTCCATCCCTCCACCCTAATCTAACCCCCTTGGAGACTGGGTAGCTGCTGAATATTGAAAATCATTCTTGTAGAGCTTCATTATGCTTTAAGTGTGATACATGCAATAATGAGCTGCTTTCTCCTCCCCTTCCCTTCCCCCCACACCATTTCCCCTGGGAAATTAGATGGCTCTAATTAAGGACTCAAATAGAGATGGATGGAAGAGGTTAACATTGTACCGCATTCCAACTTTATTAATATAAATCTTGGCTTCTAAAGATTGACTCTGCTATTGTACCTGTGACTAAAACACACAATGTTTTAAAGAGGCAGTAACCCATTTATAAATTATATGGTAGGACCTTAAGTACAGCTTTTTTGTTTAAGACTCAAGGCATATGTAAAATATATACCAGAAAATACACCATAGGGCAGGGGTCGGCAACCTTTCAGAAGTGGTGTGCCGAGTCTTCATTTATTCACTCTGATTTAAGTGATGCCAATAATACATTTTAACGTTTTAGAAGGTCTCTTTCTATAAGTCTATCATATATAATTAAACTATTGTTGTATGTAAAGTAAATAAGGTTTTTAAAACGTTTAAGAAGCTTCATTTAAAATTAAATTAAAATGCAGAGCCCCCCGGACCAGTGGCCAGGACCCGGGCAGTGTGAGTGCCACTGAAATTCAGCTCGCGTGCCGCCTTAGGCATGCGTGCCATAGGTTGCCTACCCCTGCCATAGGGTATATTTTAATTCATTCCAGTGGGTTCAGGAAATTCAGCATAACGCAGACCTGAGGTTTATTTTCACATCTCGCCAAAATATATTTAAAAATATAGAACCTATTTTAACCTAAGAGTGAACAAATCGATCTTCTGAATACTTGCCAGTTGGAAAGAAGCACCCAGAAAATACAGTGTCCAAATAACTCTGCTGCAATGGTCAAATGTTCTTGACCACTAGATTGGATGGGGCAGTCCTTAGATGCAGTGGAGATGGGCAAAGGGAGTTGTTCTATTAGCCTTCCTTTCGCCTCTGTCCGCTTTCACCATATTTCACTGCCAGAGACCGTAACACCCATCTACATCACAGGGGACCCAGGTACAGTAGGGTTCCAGTTAGAATTGACGCAGCTTTAGCCACATTCTATAGCCAGACTAGAGGCTTGGACATGTCCAAGTTAGCAACCAGGCCCCCTGACTTGATTGCACTTGGAGCGTAGATAGGCCCTACTCTGGCTATCAAAACACACCGATGCCTAGTCGTAGCCCAGCAGAGTTCTATCATGATCCAACCACATCCACGCCAGGGAGCGAAGCCATATTAGATCTGGGGCCGGGAGAGTTTTATGGAGTCTAAGCATTTGTGAACAGCTCCAGCCATTTGTTCATAAAGCTACTATCAGCTTGGCAGCCTTCTGTTCCTGTAATTTTAACTTTAAACAAATATTTTGAAAAGTGAGAGCCTGTGATTTGTACTAGGGACTGAAGAGCCAACCCTCCCCCTCCCCTGATAAAATTAGGCCAGTCCTACTGTGCATCCTAGCAGGTGTGTAAATCACGAAGAGGAAGTCTGGTGGCTAAAGCAACTACATTCGTTTCAATTCCCAGCTCTGCCACAAGGTCCCTGTGAGACTTTGGGCACATCACTTCATCTTCCTAGGCCACAGCTCCTCCATCTGTAACGTGGAGGTAATACTTCCCTCCCCCCGTTGCGTGTCTGTTTAGACTTGTATGTTGTTCAGAGCAGGGTCAGTCTTGCTATGTACATGTACAGCACCTAGCGCCATGGGGCCATGTTTCCAGTTAGCTGCTACCATAATACCGCAGACCAGCTGCTACCACAATATAAATAGCCACGTGTGTTTCCTCATTAGAATCTCTGCTCCATTTCCCCCCCACACTTTTACCCACCACCGGATTCTCCTCTGCTCCCCGCAAGGGAGATATAAACACAGGAGCTTTTTCAGTTGGAATCAAACTTTCAAGCCACCAAAGTCTGCGTCACTTCAACACTAGACTGCCCAAATCCCATTGCCTGTCCACAGCCCCATTTGGCCACAGCTGTGAATAAACCAAACTTAGGCCAGGGCAGACACAGATAGCCTTAGCTCTCCCAGCCTTTTTGATTTTCAATATGCAATATCTCTGGCCTCTTTGCTCTGCCCTCTGTACAAGCAGTTGCTCAGCAGCCAGTGGATTCCAGCCCCCTTTCATCAGCAGACAGCAGCCAAAGATGAGGGTGTTTGTTTAGAGTTTCACAATTCCTACTGTGTCCCCCAATGTCTGCTGCCGGCTCTGCTCTCTGGGCTGAGCGAACAGCAGGGAAAGGCAAATCAGATCCAGACACTCCCGCCCCCCCCCGCCCCCCCCAAACAATGCAGTGCCTGAGACCAAACTATTAGAAATGCAAAACCTCACTGGCCGCTGTGAACCTTCCACCCTTTGCATATTCAGCATGTGCCAATCAAGAGGCATGGGAGCCCCTGCGAAACCCGACGCTATGGCCTGCAGAATAATATGGCTTTGTACCTGACATCAGTGGAGGGGAAACATTGTCATCCACCAAGGTCTGAGCCTCGGGAAAGAAAAAAATAACCACAAAGATTCAAGGCTAAAGTCACTTCCCAGCACTCGTAGAGTAACTCTCGGCTGGCAGGTATATCCTCCAGAGACCAGGACTCTGCTGCTCATAGCAAAGTGCAGATTACAAAGGGGAGAGCATCACAGAGCTACGGAGCCCCTCGGGCCACAGGAAGTCTTACAGGGAAAATGTTCACGCTACTCTGTGCTTTCATGTTCCCTGGCTAGGAGGGTTTCTACGACGAGGGGCTTGCAGTCATGCAGCCTCTCAGGCAGTGATCTGCTCACATCTCCTACTAAGCCAAGTCAGGTCTGGTCAGTGCTGAGATGGGAGACTGCCCAGGAACATCCAAAGTACATTGGTTGTAACCCAAGAAAGATATGCCCAAATAAATATGTTAGTCTTTAAGGTGCCACAAGGACTCCTCCTTGTTATTGGTGATTCAGTAGGTGGCGCTATTTCATCTGAGTCAATACTGGTAGGAGCCCACATTAAAATTAAAAACAACAGAGAGAGGGGAATTATCCAGATCAGTGGTTTTTAACCTGTGGTCCGTGGACCCCTGGGGGTGCGCAGACAATGTCTAAGATTTCCAAAGGGGTCAGCACCTCCATTTGAAACTTTTTAGGGGTCCGCAAATGAAAAAAGGTTGAAAAACCACAGCTCTAGACTGTTCTAGATCTGAAACAGGGTGTGGGTCAGCTTCAGCTCCTGGTGTGGATGAAGGTTCCCATGGGTCCCTGCATCATTCGCACCATCCCTGTTTCAACTGCTCCCTCTCCCCTATCAGGGTCCGCACCTTTTGGACAGTCCCATTAGACTGGATCACGATCCTACTGCTAGCAGGCGGGATGACTTGGAACTGAGACCAGCAAATCTAGGCAGTGTTTTTAGAACCCTTTTCACGCAAAGATTTAAAAAACCTACAGGACAAAGACTTATCAAGATTTTGCACTTATCTAAAGTGTCCGAGTGCTCTAGAAGGATGGATCAAGTGCCACTAGCCCCGTTGTACCAAGGCAGAAATGGAGGCACACAAATTAAGCTTGTAAACCAAAACATTTCATTCAGAAAGTGTTCGTTGCTAAGCTGGTAGGTGCGTTAGAACAGCTAACACCCCAAACCAGCATCATGCTCTTTACGCAAAGCCTACAGGGAGTCCACAGGCAAACTGCAGGCTAAATCCAGACCTCCAGATGCTTTTGAATGGACCCCCCTCCCCCCAAAATGTATTCACTTATTTTTTTATTATGATTTGATGTGGCATCTGGACCTTGACCAAGAAATTTGGACCTTGACAAAAATATAATTGACTACCCCGGTCTATACCTTTTCGAAACCCAATCGTTAGGCTGTTTGGAAACAATTAAGGGATCCCGCCCATTCTTTGCTCTTTTCTAAATCTTCATTACTCCCTAACCCCTCCCACCCGATTTACACCCCCCTTAACCGTGCTCCCAAGAGTTGCAAAGAGAACTGGATAAATTCATGGAGGTTAAGTCCATTAATGGCTATTAGCCAGGATGGGTAAGGAATGGTGTCCCTAGCCTTTGTTTGTCAGAGGGTGGAGATGGATGGCAGGAGAGAGATCACTTGATCATTGCCTGTTAGGTTCACTCCCTCTGGGGCACCTGGCATTGGCCATTGTCGGCAGACAGGATACTGGGCTGGATGGACCTTTGGTCTGACCCAGTACGGCCATTCTACTCATAAGAACAAGTTACTAGGTAATTTCTGGGAATAGAGCCTTTGACTAGAGAACAGGATTTTATGATGAAGTAGTAATTGGGTGGGTGGAAGAGCGGAAGCCCCGTCCAACAGGGAGAAGGAGGGCTGTTACGTCAACCAGGGGACAGAGCTGGGACACATGGGCCCTAGTGGGGATTTTTAAGTCAAGCAGTGCAAAACCAGGTAGCTGTTAAAGACTGGGCAGAGCCTTCTTGCTCACCCCACTGCAAGGCACCAAGGGCCATTGAAAAATCAGAGCTATTCCAATCATCCTCGAGTTGTCCGGAGAGAACAGGGAAATGCCACGTCTTATCCCCACTTCCCCAAAGCTGGGCTAGGGAGTAGCTGTCATAGCAACACAGCAGACCCAAGGTCCATCTCATCCCTATCTTGTCTCGGACACTGGCCAGCCCCAGCTTCTTCAGAATAAGCTGTAAGAACCCCACAGTAGGCAGCTGTGGGATAATCTGCCCCCACACAGGTCCCACCCGAATCCCTACTAGTTAAGAGATTGGCTTAAACCCTGAAGTCTAAGGTCTGATATCTCATCCAACCCTGCGTCAGAGCAAAGCCAAGCTAGTTTAGATGCCTAGGATGCAACTGGTGAGTTCTGTGGATTCTCTGGACTTTGGGGCATAAACATACCTGAGAACAGCAGCTGATGCTAACCCTCCCTGAGGAGCCGGTTTCAAGACTCGTGCCCCTGACAGAAGCAGTGTCATTAACTCCAGCAAGGACCCCGCAGCACACAGTCTGTTCAGTTAAATCCCCAATTCCCCAAACTCAGCACAAGCCTTTTCTCTGGGTAGTTAGTTTGCTAAGCACTGGTGAATGTCACCTCACTCATGACAGAGAAATGGGGGGAAAGGTGAGCACGGGGAAACAAACTGCAAAAGGAAACATGATTACCGCAATGGATTCCTCCTCCTTTAAAACAAAGGCCCCAGAAGGCAGTTCTCTCTGTGGGCCCACCAGTCCGTGTAGCATGATGCGACAGCTTTCCCAGGGCTGGGTGCCGACGGATGCTTTCATCAATCCACTTTTTCTTTATTAAATCAACGCTGCTCATGCAGAATTCATTTAATTTCTCCTCCTCCCCTTAAGGTACAAGCACGGGGAGAGTTTGCTTGAGTTTTTAGTTCTTCCCTTCCTTTCAAACCGGTAACGTTTCACCACAGGGAGTTCGCAGTTCCAGATAACAGTGCTGGCCAGTGGTTTGAAGATGGGGCTAGGTGTCGGTCCACCTGGGTGCTGTTTACACTGTGGGCGGGGACGGTGGCCTAGTGCTTAGAAGCGGTGTCTATTCTGGGTTCTGTGTCTGGCTCTGTCACTGACTTGCTGTGTGACCTCGAGCAAGTCCCACTGCATCTGTGCCTAAATTCAGTCTCCTACAGAAGAGGTGGGTTACAGTATGAACCTCTGAGGGTGCATGAGGAGGATCAGTTATCCACTGCTTGTAAAGCGCTTTGAGACCCTCTGCCAAGAGCTGCTATGTAACGGCAAAGAACGATTAGCAACGCCAACCCTGAAAAAAAATCAAGTGTTAGGTACGGCTCGGCATTCCCACGAGAAGCTGCTGTATGTACTGGTTATCCCCGGTAAGGTCAGGCTCACATTGGCTGGTCCTGTGCGCTCTCCTAATCCTCCCATCCCCTTTAAGGAAGCAGGCGCATGCAGCAGTGACCAAACAAACAGGAGGGGGAGTGGAGGGGGGAACAGTGCTCTCTGGACAGAGGGCATACTGCCCCACGCTCCACATCAGCAGTGGGAGAAACCTGGAGACGGAGGAACCCAGATGCTGCAGGAGGTGGTACTGATAATTCAGTGACGGTGAAGGGATCTTCCCTCCAAGTCCCAGAAGCTACTTCCCGGCATGGTGCTAAAGGGCGCTGTGCTGCTTCAGATGCCAGAAGGGACAAAGATAACGTGGTCTTGAGCCTTTCCAATAATTCGTGATCCCCTGGAGCGTTTCATAGCGTCGGTGTCCAGTCTCAGTTCCATCCTGCATGCCAACGTACCTCCTGGACTTTCACACACTTACGGTATTCTGCACTTCCTAGACTACGCTGGTTTGTAACATTCCCGGGGCGTGTTCAACAGCAGCCATGTTCCACCCGAGAGCTGGCTGCACGTCAGTGATGGTGAAGGGATCCCTATAGTCATGTATCAGTTTGTAAGGTGCTACATCAGTGCAAGTTACTACGTACGTCTTCACCAGGCTTATCCAATGGTTTAGCTTCTGCTGGGGTTCGGCCTACTTCGTTCTGCCCAGCCCTACTCTCCAGAGGATGTGGCCAGGCCAGTCACCTCCACAGTGGGGTGCAGGGTCTCTTTCAAAGCCCGCCGGCTGCCGGTGGGAGAGGTTCTGAACTCATGAACCTTTGAATGAGGAATCTCCGAAACCCCTGAGCTCCAGAACCAGGACTCAGCCAGGGAGACAAGCACTGATACGTCACTAAGCAAAGCTATTTGTATCTGCATTAGTTCACACCTAATTACATGCAAAGCACCAGAGGGGGAGAAAGCGGGTTCACAGCCGGGGGAGGGGAGAATCAGTGCTCAGCCCAAGTGTTTGGGTTTGAAAGGGTAAACTCGCCACCAAGGAGGAAGCCGGAGAGCATTGCCTCCGTGCAAGCACTGGCGAAGGGTATCACATGCCCCTCTAGCATCTGCTCCACCAGGGGATAACAGCTTATTACTGCTACCAGCTAGCGGAGTCACTCCTTATGCTACCAGCTAGCGGAGTCACTCCTTACACTCAGGGCCTCTGCCTGACAGTGGCTGTTGCCCACAATGCGGGAGGGGGATTCGCCTCCCCCCACCTGTGAGATCACGTGGAATGCTCCAAGAGCTGATGCCGTCACTCTCTGGCCCTGACCCTGGGCTCTGCCAGGCCAGGTAACTAAGCTGAACATCAGAAGACCTGAAGGGATCAAACTGACCTCCTGGTCTGGGATTCCCAGCTAAGCTGGGGGGAGCTTGGCACCTAAATCCTACCAAAATCCAGCAAGATTCAAGACCCTACCTCCCTTGGGCTCCTTCAAAACCCCCCAGCCCTAATGGGGTTCATTGTTTGCCCCAGCTTCCCCTCCCTCCCCACACGCTGTCCCAACTCCTCACCCTCAAGACCCTGCAAAACTCCCCTGCAGCCTAAACCCTCCGGCCCCATGCTCCTCCACGGCCCCCCTTTGTCTCTGTCTCCTATTGGGACACACTGGGTATGTCCTGTCAGTTCCCAGGCATCAGGCACCTTCCCATCCCAACCCAACACCCCTCCTCCCCACTCCCCCCAGTCCTGGACCAGCCCTTCCCAGACGGATCTTGGCACCAGAAAAGCCACCGTGCGACTATGGGCAGTGCATCACGTTCGTCTGCCTTAGACTAAGCTTATCATGGCAGGGTCCCTCTGTGTGCACGCACACGTGGGTGCATATACACACACACACACACGTACAGCACCTAGCACAACGGGGCACCCCTTTAGTGGAGGACTATAGGCGCTACCACAATATCTAGGCTAAATCAGAGAGCTTGCACCTGCCGGGGGGAGCCAGGCCTGAGAGGTGGTGGTTGGACACCCTCCAGCCAGAAGAGGAGAGGTCTTGGCACCTCGCAGGGTCAGGCCCAGCTGTGTGTGCAAAGCAAGGTGCTCTGGGAGAAGGTTTAGAGAAACGGAGGGAGGTTTGACTCGGGGGCTATATGAGGAAGGTAACAAAGGTGAGACCAGAAAAATGTCTCCTGTAAGATAAAATATCTGCCCTTTGACTACTCCAACAGCTGAAACCCTCATCCACACTGTTTGTTTGTATTACTGTAGCCCCCAGAAGCCCCGACCAATATCCCAGCCATGCTGCGCTCGGCGCTGTACATGTAAAGAATTGTACAGAGTTAATGACTGTCCCTCTCCCAAACAGACCAGACAAGGGAGAGAGGGGGAGCTGTCCAAGGTCATCTAGCAGGTCAGTGGCAGAGCCAGGAATAGAACCCAAGTCACCTGAGTTCCAGTCCTGTGCTCGATCCACTAGGCCACACTACCTGATTCTCTTGACAGCGCTAGTATTCTCCCATCTGGGCTCCCTGCTTCCTACTTCCCCCTGACTCTAGCCAAAACACTGTGCTAAAGCCAGCTTCTTCTTGGCCCTCCAACCAAGTCACTCGTTACCCAATTTCCTGTCTCCTCCTGCCTCTGTCCTAGCCTCCTGACCCTCCCCAGATAATCTTGATTCAGTGCTGCACCTCCCAAATGTTCCATCAGGAGTCAGCCCCACCCAAAATCACGAGATTGGCTTCAGACTCGTGGCTTTTATGAAATACCTCTGGGCTCTTTCTTTGCCATCTGGTTTATGAAGCCCTGAGGTGCACGCTGGCCATGCTGTGAAGTGCCTCTCTGAAACCGCGAGGGCTAGAAACTTACATTTAGACTCATAGACTCATAGACTTTAAGATCAGAAGGGACCATTATGATCATCTAGTCTGACCTCCTGCACAACGCAGGCCACAGAATCTCACCCACCCACCCCTGTAACAAACCCCTAACCTATGTCTGAGCTACTGAAGTCCTCAAATTGTGGTTTAAAGACCTCAAGGTGCAGAGAATCCTCCAGCAAGTTACCCGTGCCCCACGCTGCAGAGGAAGGCGAAAAACCCCCAGGGCGTCTGCCAATCTGCCCTGGAGGAAAATTCCTTCCCGACCCCAAATATGGCAATCAGTTAAACCCTGAGCATGTGGGCAAGACTCACCAGCCAGACACCCAGGAAAGAATTCTCTGTAGTATCTCAGATCCCACCCCATCGAACATCCCATCACAGGCCATTGGGCATAGTTACCTGCTAATAGTCAAAGTTCAATGAATTGCCAAAATTAGGCTATCCTATCATACCATCCTCTCCATAAACTTATCAAGCTTAGTCTTGAAGCCAGATATGTCTTTTGCCCCCACTACTCCCTTGGAAGGCTGTTCCAGAACTTCACTCCTCTAATGGTTAGAAACCTTCATCTAATTTCAAGTCTAAACTTCCTAATGTCCAGTTTATATCCATTTGTTCATTTGTCAATAAAAGCTGAGCTTCTCCTGTGTTCACATGACTCCAGGAGCTGGCACTTTAAGATAACCATACAATGTCATAAATCTCGCCTATATTTGCATCAATTTCCACTTACTGGTCCTCTCTCTGTCCCAGCACTGTTCCCAGTCCTGGCTTTCACAACCGGGCTTTTGAAACACCGGCTGGGGCATTACACAAGTGACTGTGAGAGACACAGAGGAGCGGAGCAGCTCAGTGCAAATATAGGAATCAGACACTGCCGCCCTCTAGAGTGAGAATAACCCGCAGGCATGAGCAGACTGTTGAGGGAGAAAGTTAAACAGAGCAGTGGGAAAGGGTCATCAGATAGCAGGCAAACCTCCTAAGGCCAAGATCCATTCCACTGAAGAGAGCCTCCCACCGTCAGTGGTGGGAACCACAACAGCTGCACCAGTTAAAAGCAAATCAGGCAATGCCTGGAGAGGGCTGCACAGAAGAACAAAGATGCCCCCCATTATGTGTGTCTCTTCCCTCTCCTGTCACCAGGGGTCTGCGTGCTCTCCTGGGACATGGGGTTGGAGAAGCCCAGAAGCAGCAGCTTTGCAGCGCTCTCTCCTGGAGCCGTCAGTGGGAGACAGACAGTTGCCTGAAGCAAAGAAAGAAAAAACAAGAGTGGGCAGCAAGCTTGATTGGCAGCAGGTGACTCCCACCTGGCCGGGACTCCCTGCATACCCAATTAATGATCTGTAAGCTGGCTTTGCTCCTCGGGGATGCCAGCTCTACCTTCCCTCTCAGGGCAGGGCACACTGCAGCCTTAATGTTCCTCCAGCCCCTTCTCACCCAAGAATCAAGGACCTGCGTGCCAACACCCAGCACTGCTCAGCCAGCAGGCCTGGCCCTAGAAACCATTGTAACAGCTACAGGAGGGCGGTTTGCTTTTCCTCCATTGACTGCATCTGCTTTCCGCTCCTCACAGCGATTCTGCCCCCAGAACGAGGACCAGTGACCCTGGCTGGCCCGGCACAACACCCTGGAGCCATAAGGTGAACGTGTGCATGGTAGTGGTGGGGACCTAGCTGTTTCCCACGACTTGGCTGAAATGCAACACTAGAGGCTGTTGGACGTCTGAGTAAGATAAAAATATGTAAAAAGACTCTGGGCCAGATTAATGCCTGGTGTAATTCCACTGACTTCAATACAGCAGGGATGAAATGGGGACCATTGCGCCGCGGGATTTACCGTTAAAACAAGGCACTAGATGGACTGAATAATTGATTTTTCATTTCAGTGGCTAAACTGAAAACATCCGGGGGTGGGAAAAATCAGTTGGTTTCGAACCAAAACTGAATTGTTTCAGTTTCTTGCACCCAAACAAAAAATATATTTTGTTCAGGTCAAATGAAAGGTTTTGAAAATGTCCGTTCAAAACAGCTCACTTTGGAAACGTCCAAAACAAACTCTTTGACATTTCGGGGGCGGGGAGAAGCTCCATCTTTTTAGCCAAAACAATTTGCTGGATTCCACCCGACTTTGGGAGCCATCTGGGTACCCTGAACATGTAGAAAACGGCTCAGAGTTTCCAACGCTGTTATTCACCAGCAGGACTAACACCGCTCCTAAGACTGGCTCCCTCCCACCCAGCAGGTGCCGGCTTTCAGAAAGGGGCCATGCTCCTTTGCCTCTAGTTTATTGTAAAGAATGACATTTATAGCACCAATACAATACTGGGGAGAATGTCAATGTGCCTAATTACTGCCCTCTCGGTGGTGCCTGAGTACAGAAAAACACAGTTGGGATTTGATATTGTCCCCCCGAAATGCAGCTACAGTAATACTAGTTAGCACTTAGGGCACTAGGTTTTTCTAAAGTGCTAGTCACTGGTTAGCTAATTCACCATCGCCTGGAAGGGCAGCCAGGATCATCATCTCCGGTTTTGCAGATAGGAAGAGTGAGGCCCAGAGATTAAGTAAATTGCCCAGCAGAGAGAATTTCATTGTCAGAGCCAAGAACAGAATTCAGCAGTTCTTGGTTCTCACTGCCGTGTTCAGACCGCTAGAAAGCACCTCTCCTTGTCCACTATCTCCTGACCCTCCAGCATTTCCCCTCCTCCCTGCCAACGTGTCCCTAAAGAACCAGAGCACAAGTAACGCAGCAGCGCTTCTGCCTTCTCGCAGTCACGTGCTGGGATGTTCAGAGGGTACCGCCATTGGATCCTAGGAAGCAAAGGATACTGAGTATTTTCAACATACAAATGCCACTGCAGCAGAATACTTGATGCTCCTTATGTCTGCTCCCCATGTGCGAAACTGATCAGGAGCCGCAGAAAGCCAACATCCAGGGAGCACAAGGACTGGAACATATGGACAGCGTCCTTGTTAGTTTCTGGGCTCGGCGCTCTCACTGAGGGTGAATGGTATTTGTTTGCAGAAGGCTTTAAAAGCAGAAGGTATTTAAGCAAAGACAATGCTAGGAGCCTTTTACATTTCAAGTCCGGCAGTGGGCTCCAAGGGGAAGAATCAATACGCTTGGACAAATAGCGGGAAGACTTAGCCGAAATGCCAAAGGGAAGGGGCAGAGACACGAGAGAGGCTTGGATTTAGGGAGTTAACCATGTAAAGAGACTTGTGCTTGGAGGGAAATGTCAGGTATGAGTTCACCTTTCCCAGCTGCTTTCACTACTTTGGCCGGACAGCTGATCTCACTTGTACCCGGGCAAATCTGGGAGGGGGGCTCCCCTTGTGTGCATGGGTGTTGGGGGTTCACCAGTACACGCCAGTGGCATTACATCGCACTGGTGCAAAGCAAGGTTCCAGCAATGCAGCTTTACCAGGTAAATGGGGGTTCACAGCAGCACAGTTTCATTCGGTAATTAACCAGTTAAGCAACACTGGTGTAAACCCCACTTGGTGCTGGAGCAGCACTTCCCCGCATGGGGTCTGCACGGGCACAGCTATCTCACAGGTGCACATTTGCTGCTTAGAAAAGCCTCTGGTGGGAATTCAGAGTTGGTGTGAACAACCCCCCCCCCCCGCATTTCCCCCTTCTACAGGGAAGTCACAAGCCCAGACTTGCAACACCCCCAGCTGCTGGCGCACACACAAATTCAGACTTGGCCGCAGGCTGCGGTCGAGGGAGCAGGGAAGAAGAGCCCTTAGCCAAGCACAAGGATATCCAACACCGTTAAGAGGGATGCAATGGTTTCACCACCCTGGCGGGGTTCCCTCCTCCCGCCCACAGGTCGGGGCGAACCCCAAGAACGTTCGACAGGGGAGCTCCAGAGGAGTCACGTACAGCAGCACAGGGCCCTATGGGTGCATCTACACTGCGGCTGGCCCGTGCCGGCTGACTCAGGCTGGTTAGCTGCACTGTAGATGGTCGGGCTCCGGCTGCAAGGTGGGAGGGTCCCAGAGCCTGACCGTGTACACCACAATTAAACAGCCCCTGAGCCCCGCGAGCCCAAGGCAGCCGGCATGAGCCAGCCGCGGGTGTCTAACTGCAGAGTAGACACACCCTAAGGGAGCTGCAACTTCCACTCATCCGCCCAAGGAAGCTTCGTTATCCCAGGGCGCCTGTGCTGCCACCCAGAGAGCCTGCGTAGTGCACCCGCCAGCCGTCCGAGAGACGCCAGAGAAGGATGCTAGGAAGGAAGCAATAGATACAGTGAGGCAGATCACGCCTTTCCTCCCCACATGGGTGGCAGCAGAGGCGTCATGGGGGGAGAATGTGCAGCCAAAACGACACCAGCTCATCCCATCCCTGGGGCCGGGGACTCTGAGTCTGCATGTCCCAGCAGGACGACGACCAGGGGCCAACTTTGGCAGGGACTGGAGGGTTACAGGCCATCCTCCTCTGGAGAACGCAGGAGCAGGTTGTATTGACTTTTCCTTGCCCGCCCCCAGACTCCCGTAGGACTAACCTTAAAAGGCGGCCCAGAGACAGCCACTGGTTCACGCTCCAGGCCAGGCGCCGGAAGGGACTCCTGGGTCAGTGCAGCAGCCCAGGGCCTCTGAGTCAGCAGCGAGTCCCTGAGATCAGCAGCATTTGTGGGTCAGAACTCCGGTTCCTTCCATGGGAGAGGGAAATGGAGCAAAGACCGTCCCAGGCCAGGAGGGGGAACGCTTTGCAGAAACCATGTATATGAGTAAACCCCTCAGCTTGTCAGCAGGAGTCAAGCCAGCTGAGAGGATGCCTGGCACATGGGGGCGGAAAGCCCTCCCGATGGGGACAGCAACCTGGCCGAGGAAGGGAGCTGGGTGAGCACTACCCGATCAGCTACATTCTGGGACCTTGTTAGTAGTGCCGCAAGAGGGAGAGACGTTTCTCCTTTGAGACAAGCGTTTCCATCGCATTCCTCCTGCTCCCAGTGCACGTGCCCGGTCACAGCTGTCCTCCACCATTTACACGATCGGGAACGCCTCCTGGCCCAGGAATCACAGATTTAAGGAAGGCAGCAAAACCTCCAACTGCCAGATTGCTAGGGTGGGGGCTCCTGTCGCCACTTCAAAAGGCGTGCTACGTATAGCCTGGTGTCACTACCGCCGATGCAGCCTGCGCCAATTCGCCTTCCACTTCCATTGCCTTATATGGCAGAGACCCCAGGGCAGGGCTCACCTGGGCATGTGTAGCACCAGCCCAGTGCGGCCTTTTCCTGGGCGTCAGCAAGGGCGAAGAACTGGCAGAACAATTGCTAGCGGCGTCCATATGCCAGCTCTCTTGGCAAAGCAGAATCATGGCTCTGCCTGGGTAGGGCCCGGGACTGGGAGTCAGGAGACTGCGGTTCTAGTCACAACTGTCACTGGCCTGCTGCTGCAGGGTGGCCCTGGGCAGTAATTGACATGTCGTACGGAGCAGTGCCCACTGACTTCCGGCACTTCCACTGCTGGACTGCGCCACGTGACACGCGGTGCATGCAAATGAAATGCTGGAAATCAGAGAGAAAGAAGCTGACCAAACCCGAGTGAGACAGGGAACCACAGTACTGTCCTACCTGACACGGCCCGGCCGGACTGGCCTCCTTCACTGACGTAACTGGCCAGCCGTCCCCTTCAGACACCATGAGTCATTGGAGCACTGCTCCAGGCCAGAGGGTGTCTCTGCAGAATTAACCTCTTGGGCTAATCTGAGCAGGAAGTACATGCTACTAGTAGCAGCTATAGAGGCTGTTCCCAGGAGGGCAGGGAAACTGAGGCACTAAGGAGATTCCATACAAGAACAGATTTAAAAGGCTGGGGCTGTTTAGTTTAAAGGCGATCTAGGAATATAAGAGAACGAATGGGGCAGAGAAGGTTGCGCAGGGCTGCGATCTGTGGCAACGCTCACTGAAATTAAGAAGACACCTTTAAAACATGTTAAAGGAAATACTGTTTTACTCAGTTACCCTGTGGAACTCTCTACCACCAGATATTGTTGAGCCAAGTGGAATTGAAGGGGAAGGAGGACTGAACACAAACAAGAATAGCAGCTGCAGTTCAATAATGGACAGAGGCCTTCAGCCTTGGGCCCAAACTCATTGCCAGCTGAAGAACAGGGAGGCCCAGTCTCAGGCCCAACACAGGCAAACAGCCAAGAACTCATAGGAGGGCCTGGAGGATCAGGTCCAGCATGAAGCTTCTGATTAGAACCACAAGACTCGTTTTAGGTAAAGATCTCAGGCTAAATTCAGCGCTGGTGCATGTAAGTCCAGAGACGCCCACTGAATGCAAGGCAAAGGCTGGATTTGGCCTTTGCATTTTAGGGGGTTTCTCAGGCAGCCTGGCTCCACGTTTATTCATTCGTTAGCCTGCTGTGGATGAAGATGGCACTGGTATCACATCCTCATAGAAAGGGACTTGGCACTCTACCAGCAGCAATCGCGTTCTCAAGGACCTCTGGGGCCCTCTGCTGGACAGAGGAAGGAGGCTTGGAGCACACATTTACCCAAGACTGATGTAGCTAAATACAGAATGTTTCCTTACAGACCGATAGTTACTCGCAGGGAACCCCACCAGGCCGAGAGCAAGCTGGGGGGAGATTTTCCCCTAGCCCTGTTGGAGCAGCACGCTTGTACTTAACAGCCTCAGTGTGGCTAACTGCCCTGTACAGATACTTGGCCCTTCTATCACATCACCAAAGATGCGAAATTGCTTTGCCAACATTGACAATGCAAACTTCAGAGCCTGGGGAGATGGCCAGACGCGTTCTCCCAGCAGGAGAACAGGGAGCCTACAGCCCCGATGTATGCACATGATTAGCTTTGAGCCCAAGAGCACCCTTCACAACCTCCCTGGGAAAACTCAGAGTGTCAAGACAAGCGTTGGCAGGATCTGGGCCTAAGCGACTTGCCTGAGCTCACACAGGACCATGACATGGCTGGAAAACGGCATCCCCGGCAGAGATACACATTTCAACATTGTGTTGGCCAAATCAGAAGTACGTCCTGGGCATTTCACAAACATCCAGACTACAGATGGTCTAGCACCCCAGGGACAAGTCACCCCTGAGCTTTGAGGTAGTTTGGATCCAGATCTGACTCCAGATCCATACTACGCTACCAACCTGGTCTCTGGTGAGCTGAAGCCAGGACCGGCCCCTTCTGAGCTGTCAAAGCTGTGAGAGACAGATGGCCTCAGACCATAACTTTTGATTATCAAGTGCTTTGCTCCCAGACAGCACGTGTTTCTCTCTCTCAATCTGGATCCTCACATCCCAGAAGGGAGCAGAAAACATCCAGAAGGAAAGGCAAAACTTGAAGACATCAGCTTGGTAAGGAGACAAGAACAGTTCCCAGCACAGGCGAGGGTCAGGCAAGGCCACGCACTCCAATGTCAGACGTGCCCCTGGCATTTCCACTCACGTGCAAGTCACTGAACTGCCCCATCCAGAGAGTTCGGCAGAGCATTCCCTCACCATCATCTCCCCCATGTGTGAGGGAGAGGGGCCAGCTTGACAGCTTTAGAGACTGAAGGTCTCTGCTTATTCACGGCATGGACGTAGGCCACGGGAGCTTCCCCAGCGCTGCTCCATGTCCCCACTTTGGCCTTCAGGGACTTGCCTCTAAGGGGGAGAGGGGCAGATTGCACTCCACTGACCATTACCCACTATGGAAGAGTCACGTGGAATTTAAAAGGGACAACCCAAAGATTATATAGGAAACCCGCTAAAAACCTACAGAATTCAATGAAGAAACATAGCAGAGCTATAGGGTTTTGAACCCCTCTGAAGGTAGGCTCTAACTCCATATAGGCTCTAATACTACATATATTCTAGTCCATGCACCATAACTGCACTGGCAACTGCTAAGGCTGCCAACCAAGACGACAAGTTGTGCCCTGGGTGCCAGAGACAATAGGACCTGGATGGAAACCACCAGCTCCTTTGACGCTCAGCTGGGTGGTGTTGGGGTGTGTGAAGTGACAGCAGGCCCATCCCCTCCAGTCAGCTCAGGACTAACATTGATTAGACTGACCATGGGGCTCGTACTCAGCCAGGAGCAAGGTGGGGTCAATATGAGGGTGAGGGAGCAAAGGACCAGGAGAAGGAAAACTTAGGGCTCTAAGAGAGAGTCAGAGGACTCCTCAGCAGATGAGTGAGGCCACAGGACCCAGCAGAAGCAGCGAGCTCTGCACAGCCCTTCCTCACCTGATTTGTGGACGCTCCTGAGGCAGGAGAGGGAGGCGTTCAGCCGGGCACACTCCTCGCTGTTGGCTCCAAACTTCTCCACCGTCTCACAGACCTGGTCATCAGTCATTTCCAGAAGGTCCTCCAGGCTCAGCTGGCCAGGGGTGATTTCCTAGAGATGAGAGACAGGAGAGGGGTGAGGGAGGGAGAAGCATCCTAAGAGCTGACTGTGGGTACCTCTACACTACAGCGGGGAGTCGATTTAAGATACACAAATTCAGCTACGTGAATAGCGTAGCTGAATTCGACGTATTGCAGCCGACTTACCCCGTTGTGAGGACGGCGGCAAAATCGACTTCTGCCGCTTTTTGTCGGCGGCGCTTACTACCACCTCCGCTGGTGGAGTTAGAGCGCCGATTCGGGGATCGATTGTCGAGTCCCGACGGGACGCGATAAATCGATCCCTGAGAGGTCGATTTCTACCCGCCGATTCAGGCGGGTAGTATAGACCAGACCTGTAAATCAGTCTCAGAAAATAGAAACAGGAAAGCCTGCCCCTTGTGCCATGACACATGGAATCACAGACCTTCCTACAGAGGAGGCACTTTAGAAAGAAACCTGCTACCACCTACTGGCACATGTAAACAGGCTTCCACATAGCTCGAGTTCCAGCTTTGTCTCATGTTGTTTACCAGGACCCAATCACGCCTGGAATTCTATAAAGCCCAGAGATATCTAGTGGATGAAAAACACACTCCAAGTAAACGTCATTACCCTGTGGACCAGTGCAGAGTAGGGATTGGAAATTTTATTATAGAATCTCCAATTACTTGTAGACCATTGCATGCACATAGGAAGAAATCTCTCCACTCTCATCCCTGAGGCAACTACAGCTACATTGATAGATTTCCTAAAAAGGGAGCTTCAGCATTAAGGAAAGGTTCATTGCCTTGGAAATATGCAGAGCCAAACAGCTGCTTTCTGATCTCATGTAGACAAGATACTAACCAAGATCCCACCTTCTGTCTCAGGTTGCTGTGCTGGCAGAAGTTAAAACCCCCGTGGCCCATTGAGGGGAGAGGTGGGGAGAATACCAGCACGGTGACCAAAGCAGCTTCCCTCTAAAGCAGATTGTAACTTGTCACGCACCCTGCGCTATTGCAGACCTGGGTTCTGTACCCCATGTAGCCAGTGATGGGCCACGTGACCCTGGCCTGGTCCATTCACCCGTCTATGCCCCAGTGCCCACACCTCTGAAACACTGACCCACCCTAGTAAAGAGAGAGAGCGCGCACCTGTCCAAGTAAGTGCTAAGACTCATCATCTTTAATGGCTGAGCTACCGTAGGCCATTAGGGGTCCCATCCAGCAGGGTGCACAGCGCTCTCAGCTCGCACCGTGGTCAATGGGAGTCGAGGGTGTTTAGCACTTTGCTGGATGGGCCCTACAAACGCAGTCGCCCCTGACAAGGCAAGTGCTTCGGGACCGCGCAGTGGGAAAGGCACCGTCCTACACTGGATTCCAGTCCATTCTAACACATGGCTCCACAGGGTTGATCCAGCTGGTGCTGGGGCAAAATTTAGCAGAGAAACTGAACTCAAGTTAGACCTTGAGAAGTTCAGTTCTTACCCCCACTCCAGAGGCCTTGAAGCCGGCATGTGTTCCTTAGCCGAGCCCAAGCCTACAGTCCCAGCTCCTGCAGTCGTGACTGCATCAGAATTGCAGTTTTCACTTTAAAACAAAAGTCTCCAGCCTTCAGATTCGAGCAGAAAAGCCTGAAAATGTGACTTGAGTGTAACTGATATATTCCCATCCGCCTGAGTCTGCCGAGAGCCTGAAACAATAGCTTGGAGAGGGGTGAACGGCACTCTGCACCTCAATGTAGTGTGAACTCCCAGACCCGCTGCTCTGGAGAACCACTCCCACACCACCTTGACAAGGACTCTGTGGGGTAGCAGAAGGAAAGCAGCAAGCGGACACACTCCAGCTGCTGAGGTAAGTATTGAAGGAACCCCATGCCTGTGAGGGAGAGGATGGACCCCTGTTCTTGTCATTACTTCTCTCCCATCCATGGAATGGGGGTCCTGCTATCACTCCTAGGAGGAGCAGGGAGATCCCATGCCATTAGCCATGCCTCTGAGAGGGGAAGGGGGCTACTCCAAGTGGTGGGGACGGAGCCATGGGGAGGCCCCACCTCATCATGTGCCAGGACTCTCGACTGCCTTCGTCCAGCCCTGCCCCTGGCATTACCTGGGGAATGAATGCCAGGCCAGCCTGGTATTTCTTTGGTGGGGTTCTCCAGCCAGACAGGCCCTGGCCCTCAGAGTGCAGTTAGAAGGATATTTACCAATGGTTTCCCATTTGTTTTATCGCATTTCAAGCCCCTGAGAGAGATTGCCGGTGGCTACGTCATGGCAGGACAAGGCTTGGCCCTCCCATAACCCCTCGGATTGAAGGCTCTGAAGCACAAAGACGGGAGTCTGAAGCACGGAAGGGGCAAACCTACATCTTCAGACGAGCCCACGAAGCAGCTACCCAACCGGAGATGCTGTGGGGCTGAGTTACAGAGGTGCGGAGCACCCACAGCTCCAGCCAACGTCAATGGGAGCTGCGGGTGCTCAGCACCTCTGACCATCAGGCCCGACGTGTCCCAGGTGAAGAAGACACGTGACCATTTTAGCCTGAGCGACTGGCCCTGATTCACATAGCGAATCAGTAGCATGTTCAGGAAAGGTCCTAACTACAGCTCCTGGGCCCTAACCACTAGACAACGCTGCCTCTAGCTGCTGCGGCATCGCAGAGCCGTCTCACCACGGAATATGCAACTCCACATTTGCCAGCCCGTGAGAAATCCCTCCCATCCACAGTTCAGTATTACAACAGGACTCAGGCAGATTGGTGCAGAACAGTCCATTAGTGAAGCAATTCCGCCCCCTGGTGGAAACTCTGGTGCCGTGCATCCATCTTTTCCACTTTCATGGGGAAGAGTGGAAGACTAGCTCGCTTCCCTTTTTCGCCTTCTTGCCACTATCTCCTCAGCACCGACCTCTCCCCACCGCTGCCACCACGCCTGATGTATGGCTCAAACACACAACTTCCCCAAGACAGGAAGCCTGGCCTCCAGAAAGCCCGGCCATCCCACAGAGCGGCATCGTTAGCGACCCTACCCAGCCGCCTTGGGAGGCAGGCTGAGTACCCCAGCCGCATTTCACCAGCCAGGAAAGTGAGGCACACAGCAGCCAAGTGACTTGCCCAAGAGCTGGGAGGCCAAAGAGTGACAGCCACCGTGGCTGGAGAGCGACGAGAGTCCTCACTCCCGGGAGAGAGAAGGTGAAGGGCTCGCTCATGAGGGCGGTGGCGAAGAGTTGAACTCCGAGCAAATGTTTTCCTCTCGGTTTGTCTGGCCTGCAGCACCGGCCTGTCTTTGGAAGCTCCCCCATCTTACTGTGCTCTTCCCTGCCAGCTGGAGAGGGGCGGCGGTAACTCCAGTGGGATTTTTGCCTGCTTCCTTTAAGGCTGAATGTGGCCTAGCGGGAGCTGTCCACACTGAATCCGGTCCCAAGTGTAGTCTAACAGTTAGAGCGGGGAACTAGGAGTTAGGACTCCTGGGTTCCATTTCTGAGTCTGCCCTGGACGTGGTATGGGTCAGACAGCTCGCTCTGACCCGCTCTGCCTCTGCTACCCCTCTGCAGTGTGGGCATAAGCCCTTGCCCTTGCTCCCGGATTGTGATGGAAGCGCTCGGAGATCCTCAATGCCAGCGGCTCCGGAAGGGCAGAACACTACTGCTCGCGAGCAGGCCGGAGCTGCCGTCCCAGACAGGCAGGAGATCTGCATAGGAGGCTGGCTAGAGAGAGGGCGGAAGGAAGGGAGGCAGCGAATGGGTGTCCCACTAGACTCAGCGCTGGCACATGTAGAAGTGACTTCTAAGCTGGTCTGTGGCAGGCTGCCGGCTCTTGTGGGTTTGATGACAGGCTCCCGCGATTGGGACCTGGCCCTCCAGCCAGGCTCCCCTAGCGTCCAGCTCTTTCTGGAGCAGCGTCGCCCTGCCAGTGTCACAGTGTCCTTCCCCCACGTTCCAGCCAACGTAAGAAAGCCCAGCCGGTCTGCTGCCCCTTTGGGGCTTCCCTCCCATCCCAGCCTCATCCACCAAGCAAAGTCCACAACTTAACGACCTCTCCCTCCACTGCTGGGCTCGGGGTCTCTCACCTCCTTCTCACCTGGCCTCTCCCTCCCCTCCTCAGGCACACCAACCGCTCCCCTGGACGCTGTTTGCTGCGCTTGCTTCCAGCCCCTGACTCGCATCAGCTTTCCTTGAGCCCTGGCCCTTTTCCAAGGCTACAGCGGGTGTTGATCCGGTCCCCTGCACGCTGGGTCTGCTCCAACCCAATCCCTAGACGGGATCCAGCACTTCCTCACCCCCGGCCTTCTTCCCCTGCCTGGCTTCTGTTCCCTTTCCTAAACTCCCTCTTCCACCTGACCACTCTCTCCCCAGGTGGTGCAGATCATGTCCATCAAGCTCTCCAGGTGTTCATCAGTCACCAATGACAATTCTCCCTTCGCCCGTTCCCCACAGGCACCTACACTGCAGGTGGGACATTGCTGCTCCCACCCCGGGGCTCAGGTGGGCGGGAAGCTGCAACATCCACACTGCTAATTTTATCACACCAGCTCAAGCCCCACTAGCCCCAGCCTGTCTGCCCAGGCTGGAACGCTCCCTGCCAGCTGCAGTGCAGACACACCCTTAGACGGCCCGAGTCACCCCATGACACTGTCCAGGTTGCCAGAGGCCTGACTTTCAGAGGGGCTCAGAACCCACAGCTCCCACTGACCGTCCAAGAGTTAGGGGCACTCTGGATCGCTGAAAATCAGGCCCTGGGTGCCCATGACGGTGCCAGGATAGGAAGGGGCAGGTGCTGTGTGTGGGCAAGGCAGGGCTGATGGGGTGGTGTGGCCACATCACCGCATGAAGGCAGTAATGCAGAAAACCCACAGTGGACTGCGCTAGGGGAGCCAGGCAGAGCAGGGGACTCAGAGCTAACAGTGGCCCCATGGAAGCCAATGCAGCACCGGACAAACAAAAGAGGAGAATAGAGTTGAATTCTAAATACCCAGATAAAAGGCATGATGAAAATCCAGCCTTGGCAAACGGGGGTTACACCCCATTTAGGGGTTACAAAATAGGGACTAGGTGTTTAAACCTAATTGTAAAAAGTATCCTGTTATCTTCAGCCAGTGGTTCGGCTGCATTGAAATCCTGGGGTCTGTGAACAGGGACAGGCCAGCCCAGAGAAGGTGGTTCCCCGTGTGGATGGGATTCGTGGCTGAGGTATTGAATTTTCAATACTTTGACTCCCTGGAGTCACAGGTTCAAATACTAGCGGAGCTGGTTCAACCCTTCCAAATAATGAATTCCGGGCTGTTTGCTGAGCCTTGATCTTTTCAATGAGGCCTTAAAGGTCAAGGTCCTGTCTGCTCCCGGAGAACACGAAAGCACACTTAGCATGTTTCCCAAGGTAAGGCTTTGCCTCAGGCTCCTTGGCTAAAATCTCTCCTCTCCCCAGTGTGAGAGAGGTGGCTCCACCCCAGAGCAGGCTGCATCTCACTGGTTCTTTACATATATATGGTGGTTTGTGAAGTGCTTTGGCAAGCCTTCTGCATGAAAGGTGCCCTGTAAGCATTAAATGTTACAGGGACTCGGGACATTTCCACCTCTGCTGGTTTCCTACAGCCTCACCAGAGACGCACAGTTAGAGACAGGCACTCGGAGGGTGAGGGAATCAGGGACAGTCCTTGGATTCTAGCGGGGCTCAGCGCCTTCTGCAAGGGGCTTCAACGCCTCACAGGATCATGCACTCAGGAACCAGAAGCCTTGGCTCCGCTCTGGAGGCAACAGCGGACACAACTGCACGGCCCTTTGGCTGCTCTGGTTACACCACCTCTTTCCCTGGGGCTTCCCGCTTTGCTGGGGCTGCTGCATTCAAAAGGTGTGACCGGCCCTGGGGCTTCAGGAGCCCCTAGTGTGGGAAGCCTGGAAGAGAAGCAGCTGCAGGGCCCAGGGTAGCAGTAGCATGACCTCTGCCCTCACCTAGCAAGTAGCCAGCCAGAAGGAGAGGGAGCTATGGGGCTGGGTAGACAGAAGACAAGTGATCAAAGCCCACAGGGCCTAGGGGATAACCTGAAGCAGAGAAGTTTGGGGGCCAGTTCAGTGGAAGGGCACACGCACTCCGCCAGCAGTTGTGCTTGAGCAGTTTGCATGTCCCCAGGAAAGACAGCCTAGTGGTTAGCGCAGAGGACGAGGCGTGAGGAGACCTGGTTTCTGCTCCCAGCTGTGCCACGACCTTGTTCTGTGACTGTGGACAAGCCACTCAGACCACCTGTGCCTTGGTTTCCCTCGTGTATGACGAGGCCGCCTGCTTCAAAGGAAGTCACAAACCATAATGCTTGCCTAGAAGGTGTTACTGAAATGCACAGGGTGTGTTCTCTCTCTGCCAGGCAATGGGCGAGGCGTACTGCTGACTTCTGTAACCTGGCCACCTCCTCACCAAGAACTCTACCCAGACCACCAGCCTGCTTCACACCCAGCGACATTCAGTCACTAACAACTGGGCCAGATATGAGCCAATGACCACGATGGAACGTTCCCTGCCCCATCACCAGTCAGCTGAGCCAGCCAGCCCTCTGGACACGCACCTTACATTAAAAATCAGTGCAAAGACCCACACAGGCAGCATGTTTTAAAGTGGGGGGGGAGAGATAATTCTATACAGAACCTTCCCTCTGCCCTCTTGTGCAAATGCATTAAGGATACAGTCTATAATTACCCAATCACATATTTCTACAGGACCTCTGCTTCAATCCACGCAGTTTGGAGGCACCTCAAACACCGCACAACAGCAGGAGAAGCAAAGGAAGGGGATATTTTGGAAAAGGGAACGGGGACAAAATCCCACCCTTAGCAAAACCAGTGCCCTAAGGTATTTAATTCCATACAGACAAGACAGGACCTTGGTTTTTAAGGTCTCATTGAAAGATCCACACACAGGAAACTTCTCAAATATTTCTAAAACATACGCTATATAGTTCAACCCCAAGTCACGGAGCTCAGTGGAGGAACGACCGGCTGACATTCTCGGACTTGTGTTAGGCAGCAGGCTGCATGAAACAATCATGATGGTCCCCTCTGGCCTTAAACTCCAGGAAACTACTTCATCTGGCAACCTCAAGAAGATGACACCCAGCACTAGCCCTGCTGGGATCTCAGGCTGTGCTTTCCCCGAGCCGAGATGTTTCCTAGCTGCTTCTCGGTAACGTTTACCAAAGCACGGCGTGTCTGCCCTGGAGCTGGAAGGTGGGAATTCCAGCTGGAGGCGACAGCTATCTCTGCTCGAGCTAACGTGCTAAGAAGAGAAGGTTTCAGAGTAGCAGCCATGTTAGTCTGTATCCGCAAAAAGAACAGGAGTCCTTGTGGCACCTTAGAGACTAACACATTTATTTGAGCATAAGCTTTCGTGGGCTACAGCCCACTTCATCGGATGCATAGAATGCACAAGAAAACAGACTCCAACGAGAAACTGCGGAGCTTGAATTAATATGCAAACTAGATACCATTAACTTTGGCTTGAATAGAGACTGGGAGAGTGGCTGGGTCATTACACAAATTGAACCTATTTCCCCATGTTAAGTACAGTATCCTCACACCTTCTTGTCAACTGTCTGAAATGGGCCATCTTGATGATCACTACAAAACTTTTTTTTCTCCTGCTGATAATAGCTCATCTCAATTAATTAGCCTCTCAGAGTTGGTACGGCAACTTCCACCTTTTCATCTTCTCTGTATGTATAAATATCTTCTCACTGTATGTTCCATTCTATGCATCCGAAGAAGTGGGCTGTAGCCCACGAAAGCTTATGCTCAAATAAATGGGTTAGTCTCTAAGGTGCCACAAGGACTCCTGTTCTTTCTGAAAAGAGAAGGGTATTCACAGCAGCACCAGCATGGGAGGGGCTAGCTGCCCTGAGTACCTACATATGGGCTCGGAGGGGATCGTCCTGGGCTGTCTAGCCCAGCCCACCACTCGTGCTGCCCCGGCTACACGATTTTCAGCACACTAGCTCAATCAGAGCGAGCACAGGTGCAGCCCCTGTGCAGACAGGCCCCTCAGAGAACTCAACCCACGTGTCCCACTCACGGCCGGCTCCAGGCACCAGCCGAGCAAACTCATGCTTGGGGCAGCAGATTCTAAGGGGCGGTATGAGAGGAGCTACTCGTGCGTCTGGGAAGTGCCAGCGGGAGCAGAGGCTGTTCCCTGAGGTACAACGCCCATTAGACCACGCTGTGAGTTGAGTGCACGGTACGGACTCACTGTGGCCTCTCCACCCCTGGGCTCGGCACTTGGGACACGTAAGAAGCCGGAGACCCTGCTCTGAGTGTGGAGGCGAGGGCAGGACAGCAGGCTGTAAGGAGGGATTGCAGGAGGGGAGGCACACAGGGAATTGGGGGGGGACGGGGTGCCTCAGGAAAGAAGGCGCAGAGGCACCAATGAGGAGGCGGAGGGAGGGAACTGGGTGGAGCTTGCAGGGAGAGGCAAGAGGCAGGAGCTCCAGGTGGAGCGGGGCATGCAGGCTCCTTACCTCCATGACCTCCTTGCGGATGTCCACGATGCGGAACCAGTGCAGGAGCTGAGGGAAGCCCTCCAGCTTGGCACTGCGCTCCTGCAGGGCCACCTTCCTCTTGCACGAGAGCTGGCGGCTGAAGTACTTGACCAGCTTGCTCTGGAAGAGAAGGGGAAAGGCGTTTCGAGGCAGCCGGCACACAGCAAACATACACACACACACACACACACACACACACACACACACACACAAACACTCTGCCCTTTTCCCCAAAGCTACCACGTCCCCCATCTTTGCAGACAAAGGGCAACCACTCACTTAACGCTGAAGAGTTTCAACACTGCATCCCACACCTGCCAGCCAACCTCCCCAGGGAGTGCTAATTTGCATATATTTCCTGAGATTTGAATCTTTACTGGCACAAACCCATCCAGAGCACGTGCCAGCCCCACAGCTCTGCGGGAACAAAACCCGAGCACGGCCGAGAATGGCACATGTTGCTGGAGAGGTCAGAGTCCTTAACTGCCAGACGCACTGCAACCCCCACAGTCACCCCAACCGACTAGCGTCTTACTCCGCATGTGGCCCCACTGAAGTCAGGGGCACTGTCCATAGAGCAAAGTGCTGTTCAACACCAGCTAGAGTCAGCTCCTAAACTACTCATGCCCAGTTTCCAATATTGTTCCTATGCCTGGATCTTCCTGGTCCCAAGAAGAATTGGCAGGAGAGGAAGATCCACCCCTTGCTCAGCGCTCTGTTCCAGAAATACCAGCTCTGTACTGCTGTTCTTGGAAAGACCTTTGCATCCAGCAAACGCTGATGCCATTGGGTAACTCTTGTGTGCATCAGAGTTTGTAGGATGGGAGCCCAGGCCTGTCCACTGGAAAGTCAGGGATCCAAACACTAGGGTTACCATACGTCCGGATTTTCCCGGACATGTCCGGCTTTTTGGGCTCCAAATCCCCGTCCGGGGGGAAATCCCAAAAAGCCGGACATGTCCGGGAAAATCGGGACATGCGGGGCCGGCGGTGCCGAGCCGGGGGCCGGGCCGGGGGCCAGGCCGGGGACCGGCAGTGCTGGGCGGGCCAGGGGTGCTCGGCCAGGGGCCGGGCCAGGGGCTGGCACCCCAGGGCCCGAGCCGACCCAGGCTGGAGACACCGGGGGGGGCCAGACTGGGCCGCACCTCCTCCCCCCACACCCCCGTTACCTGCTTCAGGCTTCCCACGAATCAAATGTTCATGGGAAGCAGGGGAGGGGGCGGAGTTGGGGCGGGGACTTTGGGGAAGGGGCGGAGTTGGGGCGTGGGCGGCGTGGGCGGGGCCCCGTGGAGTGTCCTCCTTTTGGAGGCTCAAAATATGGTAACCCTACAAACACCCCACTCCCTCTTTTAATAGCTCTGCAGAAGCTCATCTAAGGCTCTGAGGGAGCAACCTGCCCCATTCCCAGTTCATAGAGCAACACTGAAAGGGATGACGTGAGAAACGCGGACACTAAGGATTGTGAATTCTGTCTGGTGGAGAGAGCCCAATCTGCAGCCTCAGCACAAGTAGGCAGGAAAGAGGCGACGACAGCAAGCCATGTCAGTTTACAGCTGCCCACTCCCAGTGGCAGCTTTCATACGCCATCCCTGCACAGTCCTCAGGGCAGCGAACAGCTCAACTCTCCCTCTGCCAGGGCCGACATCTACAATCAGCACAGGAGACTGGACAAGCCTACAGCGCAAAGGCAGCACTGATGCATTTCATCACCCACATGTGCAGACCACAGAGGGTTAAATGAACTTCAGTGGGTGCCACAAGCATCCAAGCTTAGAATTCAGCCCACCCGCCGCATTGGTGTTGACAGCACCTGCAGAGAGACGAGTGGAGCTGCTGCAGCCGGCGACTAGGCTGGCATCGGGACACTCAGTTTTCAATTGGGACCTGAGTGCCACGTGCCATGGGAAGCTCCTTCCTGGAGAAAGCCCTGGAGTGGAGACATCGCTGCTCCCTTCCTTTACTGGGTGACGCTGAGCACTCCCACAGAAGTCAACGTGACTCCTGCCAAATTTTCTACGTTTCCCTTCCGTGCACTGCTGGGCCAGGCCACAGCACTCAGCGCCTGGCAGGCTCAAGGCCCTTCACTACTATTCTTGTTAGCAGCTGGCCACGTGCCTCCTGGTGCGAATCAAAGAACGTGTTCCCTGCCCCGAGGAGCTATTCCACCTCCAGCCCTAGCCATCTGATGCGGGGCCTCTTGGGCAGAACAAGAGGCTGGCAGCCGGGATCCCTGCTGGACTCTACTGCTGTCTCTGCCATGGCCGTGCTGCGTAACCTCAGCCCAGAAACATTCTGCCTCAGGAAAATGGGATAATGACACTCCCTTAGCGTAACACTTGTCTGACACCAAGTATCATTCCAACATTTCAGTTTGCAGGGGACTGGGGTAGCCATTTGGGCTTCTGGTGCTCGGTGCACAAACAGACCTACATTTCTCCTCACTGGTCACACACACATTTAGAGCTAGGGCCTTCCATGTCACATTTTGCACAAATCATTCCGCAGCCATCCCTGACAACTGCAGTTAGAAAACAAAAGACTTTCCGATTCTGAACTGGAACGACGCTAAGTACCTGGCCACGTTAGACTGAAATAGAGATTATAGTATGGTTCATTTACATAAGAACATAAGAACGGCCCTACTGGGTCAGACCAAAGGTCCATCAAGCCCAGTATCCTGTCCTCTGACAGTGGCCAATGCCAGGTGCCCCAAAGGGAATGAACAGAACAGGTTATCATCAAGTGTCGCTCATTCTCAGCTTCTGGTAAACAGAGGCTAGGGACACCATTCCTGCCCATCCTGGCTAATACCCATTGATGGACCTATCCTCCATGAATCTATCTAGCTCCCTTTTGAACCCCGTTATAGTACTGGCCTTCACAACACCATCTGGCAAAGAGTTTGAGACACTATCGCAGAAAGAAACCCTCTGCAATTCCCTTTCCTTGCATTCAGCTTGGTGAGTCTGTGCCCCGTCTGTGGAACGCTAGGTGGCACTAGGCTACCGTACATGCCTGGCTGAAAGTTTCCCATTTCCACAGCATCCCCGGCTAGATGCATTATTATTAATGTGACGTACAGCGCTACAAACAGTACCAGGGTAACACCCGGGACATTGCTAAAAATTGTGAGCGCCAGCCTGCTCCCAGTGAACTCACTGGCAGAGCCCCCTTTGACTTCAGAGCTTGACTGGCCGCCCTTACAGTGCAGCTTCAGTAAAGGTTGCACAACTGGACCGTGGAAACAGGGCCGGCTCCAGGGTTTTGGCCGCCCCAAGCAACCAAAAAAAAAAAAAAAAGCCGCGATCAAGATCTGCGGCGGCAATTTGGCGGGAGGTCCTTCGCTCCGAGAGGGAGTGAGGGACCGTCCGCCGAATTGCCACCGAATACCTGGACGTGCCGCGCGCTCCGGAGTGGCCGCCCCAAGCACCTGCTTGCCAGGCTGGTGCCTGGAGCTGGCCCTGCGTGGAAAGAGGAGTTAACAGATGGGCAGAGGTTAGAGAGAGCGGAGATCAAAATAGCACCTTCAAGTTTTAGGGATTTTTTTTAAAAGGCAATTGGCAAGGATTAGAAAAAACACCCCAAGTAAACCCAACAACCCCACCCCCAAGCTATGTGCAATGCCACTCAGCTAACCCAGGGGCTGGATTAGTAATACTTGGCCCTGTTCCCCTACCACCTCCCTCTGGTTTGTCTTATCTTGTCATCTCTCTGTGGTCCCCATTGTGCCCCAGGATTTACAAGCACAAATCCTCACCAAGTCCCATTAGTCAACATGCCACTGCACTGCCACAGGGGCCTGCCTTAGCGGATCGCGCTGGAGACTCAGGGCCTGACACGGTTAGTTCTGAGACGCTGACTGTATCTTTTATTCATAACACCTAGCACGCTCCTGGGTGTACATACGTGTACACACACACACACACATACACACACACAGCAGAAAGCCTACCATTTTGCAAGCCATCAACTAAAAGAACACAACTCAGAAACCATAATGCATCACTCAATGTGCTTTGCTCATTTCTTTTGTCAAGTCTAGTTTAGGGGTTTTCTTTTTGCTGCCTCAGTAATAAATATAGCCGTTAGTACTGCAGCAACAGTGTGTGTCCTATGGGCCGATCTCTCCACTCACACAGGTAGAACTTCATTCCAGTTCATGTGGATGCAGCAATGTAAACACTCGGAAAACGTGACCTCGCTCACACGTACACTGTGGGTTTTGGTACGGGGGGGATTAAAAGATATTGAGAGCAGGAGTAGAGGCTGCAAAGGAGACAGAACAGGTGCAACACTCGCCTAGCAAGTCGTTAAAGGGACGTTTTCCAGGCTTCTGCTGGGAAGTGATTTGCTCACTCCTCGGACGGGGTGGTATTATTGGCCAGGTCAAGGGGGTCAGCAGCATGCAGCGTAACTGGGCTGCCAGGATCAATAAGGGATCCTAGCTGAGGACTGAACATTATTTTGTAATTGTTGCTATAAATAGGAGCAGGTGGGGGTCTCCCACGTCTGGGGTCAAGGTGGAGACTTGGGAAAAGGGGGCTGCCGAGCAGGAACCCAGATCCTGTTGTTACACCCCAGCCTATACATCTGCAGTCATGCTATTGAAGTCAGTGGATTTACCCACAAGGAGAATCCAGCTTGGGAGTCAGGGGCTGCCTCACTCGCCGCCCCAACCACAAAGCTGTCTCCAGGTCTCTGGTCTCCCTTGCTGGCCAGCAAAGGGGAACCACACATCCGCATCCCCTCCTAGCATCCCTAGAACAACTGATTCTCCATGGCAACGGACCTGGGCAGGGGTCCTCACCAGGAGCGCCGCCAGCCTTTTTGCCGCCCTAGGCAGCGGAAGGTCCCGCCCCCGACAGAGGTGGCGGAAGGTCCTGCCTCCGAAATGCCGATGACGACCAGGGCGGTCGAAGATCCAGCCGCCGCGGTCGCCACCCCCCAAATGTTAGCGCCCTAGGCGACTGCCTAGGTCGCCTAATGGGTTGCGCCAGCCCTGGTCCTCACCTAGCCAGGTGGAGCCTCATGACTCTGCTTCAGGCTTCAGTAGAGACACTGGGCCAAAGCATCCCCTCCATGTGCACCCTCCAAGGGGCTCTCCCGCAGGCAGCGCTCTTCTTGCAGGGACATAGGGGAGTGCACTCTAGAGATGCCCCTTTCCTGGCGTACAGGGAGGAGCAAGACCAAGAGCAGGAGATTCTATAGTAGAACTGTTCCCACCTCAGCCTGTAGACAATCCATGCATGAAGCAGCATTGGATCCAGCCTGGGATGGGGGCGGGGGCGCTAGTGGAGTAACCCATTGATAGCTTCTGCGTGCACAGATCAGGGAGGGGATCTCTTCCGCAAAGATCCCAGTGATCCCTAGGGTTGGGAAGTTCTGTACAAGAGTGAAACTGACTTGCCTCATTCAGCACTCCGGGCAAAAGGGAAACAAGCAGCATCAATGGTGAAAAGAGAGTTGGAGTTTCAAGTTCCTTTGCTGTAATAATCAGAAGGTGCTGAATAGATCGCCTGAAGGGTATCTGCTTGTTAAGAACGTGAGGCCCCATTCTCCATGCTCTGGTACCTTGTGCGGTCCTCACCCCCATGCAAAGTGAGCAGGAAATGCCAATCTGGGAGGCCGAACCCACCATGCACAGGTGGCAACGACTCGGCAGTACAAGGCAGGAATCAGGCCCAGGCTTTTTGACCTGACAGTGTCCCCTTCAGGAAGAGGTGTTGGGCTCGTCTCACCTCTCTCAAGTTCTACGCCCCGGAAGAGCGTTTGTAACAAGTCACAGGGAAGCGAGGTCTATTACCAGCATCCCACCAGTGACACAACAGGCATCGGGGAGGTAGAAGACGCGCTCTTAAAGGTACTTCTAAAACCTACCTGGCCAGGCTGACCTTTCCCCCTGCTTGATCTCAGCCCAGACAGGCGCTTCTTAATCCTTGGGAGGGTCAAGTGCCTTGGCCTGTCTGTAGTCGTCAGCATTTAAGACCTGGGCCCTCCACCCTGCAGTTGGTCTTCACAAACGTAGGCCTCCATTTTGCTACTACCCAAGTCAAAGGCAGATTTGCCGTTGAGTCAATGGGAGCAGGGTCAGACCATCGCACGGGCAGAGCGCCTCTGAAACGGATGTGAGGTTTTCAGCTTCTGGCTGCCAGCAGCCGTTCTGCTCCGATTGTTGTGGAAACGGGCACCAACGGACTGAGTGCTCAAACCCACGCTCCTCCCAGGCCTGGGACCGGCCTACCTGAGGGATGGCCTCTCTCCCCATGTCATACTGCCACAGCTCTGGCTGGCAGGGGCCCCTGAGCTACATTCCCCCCTCATTATAGAACAGAGGATGCTCAGCCTGTCTTGGTGACCTTTGGGCACTCTGCAAACGTGGCTGGAGAGGGCTGAGGGCGCTTCCCCGAAGGGCAGCTGGAAAGGAAAGGCGTTCCCGTTAAAATAGTCACTGTAATACTGCTGGGGGGTTACTGTGCTGCTAATGGTGTGTTAGGGCACCGGGTCTCTTGGATGGGCTCTTTGTTTGAAAGCTAAGCCAATCAAGAAGTAGTCTGACTACTCCCACTGACTCACTGTGGGAACTGGCTGCAGGCTTGGGCCCTAGGTGGGTGAAAATTCAGCCAGGAGATTTGTAACTTTATTTGAAAGAAAGGCTGGTGTTGCCAGACTCTTCCTTTATTTCCACCAGGCTGCCACCTGCTCCCAAAGCAGCAGAAGCCAGCACACGAGCGGCCGTGTGAGCTGCTGTTTGTTTTATTGATTTCTATGGCACCTACTCGCCTGACCCCTACACAGCTCAATTACAGACAACTGATACCCCAAAACAAGGACAGAAACTATGCAAAAGAAGTGTCTTGTCCCATTCCCTAAAGGGCCCTGTAGTTGAGCTCAGACATACAAGGGCACTGAATGCTAGAGGTGCCCGCTTCACCCCCACCCCCATTCTGACTTTAGAGCCCTTTTAAAATCAGCTGTGTTTGAAAAATGGGGAGGGGGGAGGGAAGAGGTTGGAGTTCTCTTCACAAGGCCTTTTTCCTCTTTCCACACACCTCCACTCCAACTCTAGTCCGTTTTTGTTAAAATTAGCGGTAGTGTCCAGTATGTCATCCGTCCCCACATCTCCCCTTGCCAAGCTTTATGGGGTTACAATCTTTTATAAAAATTCACTCCCCCTGGGTGTTCTGGGAGAGACCCAAAGCACCACTCAGAGGAACACTCAACACATGGTTGGTGCTGCATTAGCACCTGGAGGCCCCAGTCAAGATCTGAATCCCATGGTGATAGGTGCTGTACTTTCCACCATGGGATTCGGATCTCAACTGGGGCCTCCACGTGTGAGTGCTCCACCAACAGTCACACTCAGTGTTCCCATCCGAGCAGGGACAGTGTCCTTCTGAGACTTTACAAACACCTCTACCAGGGAACCGAACTACACACGAAGGGCACAGTCCACTCAAGGACAAGTGAGGTAGAGCCTTTGACTGTAATCTCCTGCAGTGCTAGAAATCATCGCTGTTGCTTGTAAGAGCAGGTAAAAAGACATCCTGACCCAAGTACGATATTTAACTCAATGATGCCCCTTAAAAAGGTTTCTTATTCTTACATAAGAAGTGCTTTAAAGAAAAAAAAAAAGACTTTTGTAAGAGGACAAACATTGCAAATTGGGTAGTTGTTCTGGACAACAAGGACTTGCTCCTGTCCCCCTGCACCTCGCACTGGAGTCCCCTCTGACAGCCTGTGTAAGCAGAGCGCTGGATAAACCCAGGCCATCTGAGGCCATTCCCCACTCACCCCACACGGCTGGGCTGCGTGGTAGTGTTGCTAACCCTTGGCTCTCATGGGAGCATTAGAAAGAGCTGGACACACACAGTGTAACGGCTGCTGCATCATTTTTGAACTCTGGTTGCTGAAGCACTCAGCACAGCGATTCAGCTGCCCTTGTTTTACTTCAGCCATGGCCCTTCCCTGTCCGGGCAGATCGCGGCAGAAGCAATGCGTTTCTGCTGCATAGGGGGATAAGGCTGCAAGGAGCCCACTGGGGAACAGGGATAGGTGTATGTCACCCACAAATAATAAGGAGGCCACCAGGTTTGCCCACAGCTGAAATCCTCCCCAGAGCACAGAGCCCACCCAAGGCCCTGCTCACCATGGTCTTACCATGAACAGCAACGCCACTTGTCAGCTGTTCTAGGAGAGCATGATCCATTTACAAGAACAGACGCCGCTTTTACAGCAAGCAACCCCCTCAGCCTAGGCTCTGAGAGTCCCCAGTCATATAGATTCTGCAAGCCCAATGCTGCCCTGGTTACACCTGGGCAAGCACAGGGTCCTCCAATGCTGTACTCAGCAAAGTGACGCCTCTCACTCTTATTAGGGGAACAAGCCCCACCCGTCATCCAGAACAGATGGCAAAACACAACTGACTCCTTCCACCAACACGTGGTGCAGTGGGAAGGAAGCAGCTCTGTCCTGTTACCTGGCCCCACGGCTCCCCAACAGACATACCGCTCATTACACTCCCACAAGGAGCTTAAGTCCCAGTTTGTTTGTTTTTTCTTTTCTCTGTACTTTGGTCAGGTTCCTGAGGCACACAAGAGGAAAAGCACTCACGGAGATTTACAGGAACACAGGGGCTTATGATAGTCTAAAGAGAAAATGCACCCACCCCGACTTTCACCGCCTACCCCGGGAACTCCCTGAGCTGGTAACAACGTTTGAACAAGCTGGCCAAGCACCAAGCACCAGATACCTTCCTGCTGCTGCTATGGTTCCCTTTCAGAGGGACAGGAATTGGTATTAAAAACAAGGTGCGAGGGCCTGAATCTGCCATGCAGAGGGCCAGGCGTGCCTGGCTTAGCCCTAAGCAGGGAGAGGCCTAAAGAGGGACATAGAACTCTCTGAACTGCGACTCCCCCACTGCTGAACAGCACATCCACACAAGGCCCCAAGACTTGTTTTCTGATCTGAAACTCCCACACGATCCCATTCCAGCGCCATGCCCTCACTCCGGACGTGGTCAGAACACCATGACCGTTACTGCAGACTTGGACTGTGAAGACCTTGGAGGGAGGTTCGTCAGAGGTTAAATGGGTCATTGTTATTTGTATTAAAATCTTTTCATAGTCCCAAGGATCAATAAGGAAAAGACCCTGATTACCCGGCCCACCCAGTAGGGGTACAACTCCTTTTTCTTATTATTATTGCTCTTATCTGGAAAACAATCATAAAGTCATACGAAGGTAGGACTGGAAGAGACCTCAAGAGGTCATCAAGCCCAGCCCCCTGCACTGAGGCAGGACCAAGTAACCTAGACCATCCCTGACTGGTGTTTGTCCAGCCTGAAGTTAAAAACCTCCAATGCCGGAGATTCCACAGCCTCCCTTGGAATCCCTGCTCCAGCTTAACTACCCTTCAAGTTGGAAAGTTTTTGTTAACATCTAACCAAAATCTCCCTGGTTGCAGATTAAGCCCATTACGCCTTGTCCTATCTTCATGGACACTGAGAACAATGGCTCACCAGCCTCTTTATAACAGCCCTGAACATATTTGAAGATTATCATCACTGTCAGGTTTTCTAAACCTTTGATCATTTTTGTTGCTCTCCTCTGGACTCGCTCCAAATTGTCCACCTCTTTCCTAAATCGGGGTGCACAGAATTGGAGACAGTACTCCAGCTGAGGCCTCACCAGTGCTGAGTAGAGCAGGACGCTTACCTGCTGTGTCTTACATACAACACTCCCGTTAATACCCCCCTGAATTATATTAGCCTTTTTTTGCAACTGCAGATTTACCTCCTTTCTTACCTTGGGGCAACAGGCTAGTGGCATTTGCTCAAAACTAAAAGGGCTCTTCCTATTTGCTGCTGGCTATAAGACTTTTTTTTAGGCAGGCGGAAGGGACTGATTGGTCTGTTCCTACCAGGGGAGGGGTTAAGGGAGTGTACAGCCTGCTCCAGGAATGAGGCACTTACACTAGTTTGAAAGGACAGCTTGGGGAGAAGTCTGGTTTAGCTGTGTGGTTGCTTGTATCTAGTTGGGGAGCTCAGCTAAGTCAGAAGTCTGGTCTAGTGTTGAGGAGCTCATTTCCCCTTGTGTGTTTTAATATAGTTTAGGGGCTTTTTTTAGCTTGGCTGTGCGGTGTAGCTGGGAAGCGTGGTGTGTCTCAGAAGCTTGATCTAGCTTATGGGATTAGCTTTAGGTGCTTCCTCGCGCCTGCTCCTGTTTTAGAAGTTTAGTTTGCATTAGTAGTGCAGCCTGGACTAGGACATTCCACAGGTAAACTTCAGGGGCACATCCGCCCCAAGGGCACTCTTCAGTGGAACATCACAGAGTTCTGGTCTGTCACCCCTCCTGCTTGATCTGTATGGGAGGTGAGGCCATCAGGGATGCAGAGTTATCTAGAACTGGTTGCAAAAGTTTCTGGCAAAATTGACAGTGGCGGGAGAGAGTCCATGTCTGGAGACATCTTAGGTCAAAAACCAAACTCCTGCTCTTGATGAAAAACTGGTGGAAATTAAAATAACTAAGACTTCGGTCAAAGTTGCAGGGGAGGGGGGACAATACTTCCTGACCAGCTCTAGAGCTATCACAATGCTGATGACATTCGCCTGTATGCATCTCTCATCAGACCTGGACTCTCTGCAGTGGCTTTGCTTTCTGAGGGATAGATCCACAAAGGGATTTAGGGCCTAAGTCCAAAATTTAGATGCTCAAAACATCTGATCAACTACTGCCTAACCCTGCAGGGGACTAGAGTCCCTAGGTGTCTAAACTTCCACTGCTGGACACACACACAACTGCCAGGTGCCTACCTCCCACCTAATCTCCAACAGGATCCTCAAACTCTGCATTCCTCCCGCCTATTTTGCCTGTGGGAATTGATCTGGTAGGTGTATTCTGAGCATGTCTACTGGCTCAGGCCTCATGTCACACATAGCTGTGCCCAGTAGTTAGCACACTTAGGATGTGGGAGAACTAGATTCAATCCCTCCCCTCTCCCTGAGGTGGAGCAAAGTTTTGGATTCAGATCTCCCACCTCCCAGGTGTGAACCCTAACGACCGGGCAATGGGGTAGTCTAGTGTGGGACTCTCTCAATCTCTCCTGTTGGCACTGTTCCACTTTGTATAAATAATCAAGTCGTCACTATAACACCTCCCAAGTGCATGCCCTGGCCACAGGCATAGGGAGTCATTCTGTCCTTGGCCCCGTGACTTCTTATAGTTCATACAAAGTGGGAAGGCTTCAAGAGGAAAGACTCGGAGGGCCCTACAGCAGAATATCCCATAGACCAGAGAGGAAAATACTCATCTGAGAAGAACGAGATCAGGGTTAAAATCCCTGCTTTAGAACCTCCTCTGCCTAATGGCACATAAGGCAATCCATATTTCCCACTGCTGTCTGTCTAGACTCTAGAGCAAGGTATTTAGCTCCCTCATAAATTGTCCTGCGATAAATCATTCTTTGTCCTTCGCGCCCTCTCTTCCCTCCAGGTGGGACCCAATCGAAGGCATACCTTGTGCTTTTGCCATGGGTAGCCTGAGGACACGACCAGACCTGTAGCCAGCTCTGTCTGATTGTTGAATCTACAGTCTGCAGGGTTGTGAAGTGCAACAGTGGCTATGCGAACTCCCAAGTTTCTTCGTAAACAATGCTGGTGGAATGCATTCAGCTTCCTTGTCTGTGTACTTCCACCATCTGCTATGCTTCCACAGCATACAATAGTGATGGAAGGACAATAGGATTGTACAACCTCATTTTAGTAGGTAAATGTTTCTTCTTACTCTTCCAGATGCTTGGCAAATGGGAAAATGATCTACTGGCTTTGCCAATTCTTCCCTTCATTTCTTCCATGAGCTGGCCATTAGCAGATATTGTGCTTCCAAGATAGACGAAGTCATCAACTCTTTCATACTCTTCTCCATGTCAGTGTTGACAGCATTCTTTCCTATTTCCATGGTCTTGGTCTTCTGTTTATGGATACAAAGTCCCACGTTGGCAGTTTCTGCCTTTATGATCATGAAGAGTCTTTTCTTTCCATCTGAGTTGGTATCCAGTTGACTATATCACCTGCAAAAAGGCTTGCAGCCTATCTCTTGCCCAAACAACCAAGTGTCACTGGCAGCAGCTGTCACTCTTATAAGGTCTATATGACAATGCAGAAGAGAGGTGGGGATAGTATACAACCTTGCCTTACATCAGAAACAATATTAAACCATCCGGTATCCCCCATCTCTGTCCAGAGGCAGCATGCACACTCATCGGACAAAGCTTTTATCAAATTAACAATCTTTTCTGGAATTCCGTAGTGACTCAGACACTTGCAGAGAGTTTATCTGTGGCACTCTCAAATGCTTTCATAAAATCAAGGAAATTAAAAACCATCTACTGCTGATATTCTAAGCCTCTCTCAATAAGTCTTCTCAAGATAAAAATCTGGTCTGAATATGACCTACCAGAACAAAATCCAGCCTGTTCTTCCTTGAGTACTTTATCAATGGCGGTTTTCATTCTACTCAAAACAATAATGCAAACCACTTTTCCAGGAACACGTAGGGGCGTGGCCCTTCTCCGGTTATTGCTTAGAAGTTTTGTCCCCCTTGTTATGGATTTTGCTGATAACACCTTTTCTCCAGCCTTTAGGACAGATCTCCTTTTCCCAAACCATCCTGTACAACCTTCACATGTAATTCACCATCATTTCCTCCAGATTTTAACATCTAAGCAGGGGTTCAAGTACGGTGGTACCCTCCAGTACGCAGTACCGGCGAGAGATTTGTAGCAGGTACGGGGTACCGGAAAGACTTGGGGCTAGCCACTCCTCCGGAGGGGGTGCAGTGGGGCTGCGCTCTGCTCCTTAAAGGAGCGGAATCGCGGCTAGGGAGGACATTCATTTTTTACATGGCTTTAACAGCACAGTACATATGCTAACAAACTTAAACAAAGGTTTTCGTCGAATGAAGCTCCTTCTGATCTGACAGCTCAGGCATTATCAGTTTCATCCAGAACAATTTACAAATGTGGGACCTAATCCTATAAATCCTTAATCATTTGATCAATCCCATTGAAGACAATGGGACTATTTGCATGTCTATGGACCACTGTTGTGGGCTGGTAAGAGTTTCAGGAGTCTGTTCCTACAAAGGAAGTTGAATCCCGCATTGAAATGCAATGTTTTGGGTACAATAGCATAAAGCAGTTTAGGATACAGTTCTACTTAAAATTAGTCTTTTAATAAGTCATACATATGCTGAAATGGCTCCTCACCCAACTCCCATATTCCATATAAACAGACTGAATACTACATATTTGGGGGGGAAAGTGAGTAGTTAAGCATGTTGATGTTTGTATATACAAAGGAGGGTGTCAGAGAGGACAGGGAGAACATGGGGGCCCTGGGCTGGGGTGGGGTGGGGAGGAGTCACATGGACGGTCACGTGGGGAGGTCACGTGCCGCCCCCCTTGTGTCCATCTCAAGAGCACAGTACCGGCAAGAAATGATTTCTACTTGCACCACTGCATCTAAGCATCTGCCTTGCCATAGCCATAGAACTTTACCACTCTCCAGTTGAAAGCAACAGAGGGTCATTTCCTCCAGATTTTAACATCTAAGCAGGGGTTCAAGTATGGTACCCTCCAGTACGCAGTACCGGCGAGAGATTTGTAGCAGGTACAGGGTACCGGAAAGACTTGGGGCTAGCCACCCCTCCGGAGTGGTTGTGCAAGTGCATCTGAAGAAGTGAGGTTCTTACCCACGAAAGCTTATGCTCCCAATACTTCTGTTAGTCTTAAAGGTGCCACAGGACCCTCTTTTGCTTTTTATAGATTCAGACTAACACAGCTACCCCTCTGATACTTGACACTCTCCAATTGGTTTACAGCCTCATGCTATGTCTACACTGGCAATTGAGCGGTAAAACTTTTGTCTTTCAGAGGTGTTAAACACACGCACACACCCCAAAAGACAAAAGTTTTGCCAGTCTGAACCCTGCTCGTTGGGGGTAGAAGTTTTTTGTCGGCAGGAGAGCCGACAAATAGCAGCCACACTACACGACTTTTAGCGGCATGGCTGTAGCCATGTCGCTAAAGCTGTGCAGTGTAGACAACACCTTAGTTACTTCCTCAGTAGCGATTACTTCTAATGATACAAGTCCACTATTCCATCACATTTCTCAGTGTGTGTTAGAGGTTCTCAGTGCATGTTAGTGGGTAGGCACAGCCTGGAAATGGTCCATCCAACGGGCTCTTTGTCCTTCCTCGGTCATTAAGGCCATCTCAAGCCTTCGCAATGCTACAATGGTTCAAAAATTGTGATGCCAGTTGTTTAGATACTAGACAACATATTTTTTAAATCCCCTCTCGCGTATGCCTCTTCTGCTTCTCTTGCTTTATTTTCCATCCATCCTCTCATCTCTTTTGGCTGATCTTTTAACTTCCTTGTCTTTGTCCGTATACTCTTGTTGCAGAATAGCTCTTTTATTGCGGTCTCATTCTTGCTGAAATCTTTTCTTTAATTCTCGCCTCTCTTCAACATGTCTCCATATATTTGGTTGGAATCATTCGTTTCTTAGATTGTTATATATATATATGCTAAAAATTATGACCTCTAGGCCTGTGAGTTAAGGCAGGTCACCAAGAGGTGATCCACATACTCCTGTCAGGAAGAGATGCTTCTCTCTCTGGGTGGTCATGTGCAAATTGAGTACTGTATGGTTCACAATGGATGCCCATTCACAGCCTGAGCAAAATGCTAATCAATAGATAGCAGAGCTTGCAGAAAAAAACAAAAACACTGGGGTTCTCCTGTTTAGAAATAAGAAAATGCACTTTTGAAACTCTATCTGGGGTGCAGATGATCCCATAGGTGTCCTTCAATCTGTGAGGACAAGCCGCCAGCAGGCTTGATCTTATGAGATGGGATCTCAGCCAACCTAGCTGAAAATGCTTGGAAAAGGACTTGGAGTAAGCTAGCCTGTCGGAGATAGTGGGATGCCTTGTTAGGGAAGTTTAGGCTCGAGAAAACATGTAACGTTGTTTTATATGTAACCATTTCTTTCCAGTATTCCTACTCTCTAGCACTTGAAACACTGTTCTGTGATAATAGATTTTGTCTTGTTTTCACTGCACTATACGATACTATCTCAGGGCTGTGTGTTAAAAAGAGTGGGGATCCTGCACTGAATCTTGCAAGCTGGGGCGTGTTGTTTCTTTGGGAACAGTGGATCTGAGAGTTCTGTGAGTGTGCAAAGGAACAGGGGCTAAGCACCCCAGAGAGACACAAAGAGGAGGCGGGGGGTTGCTGTGTGCCGATCACTAACCTGTCCGGAGAGAGAGGCCTGCAACGCAGTTGTGTGGCCAGAGGCTGGTAGTGTCAGGGAGCTGATCCGCAGCAGGCACCCACAAGACTTCCTCACGCTAAGGGCAGGTGGTGTCAGCCAGATTTGCTGTTTGGGCAGTACTAGCAGCCCATCCTGATGGCTATATTTGCAAATCCATGACAGACACGCCTTGTCTCCGGGTTGTTACCAAAACAGAAAGTGTTTTTACATGGACAGGTTAACCTGACTCACAGCCCCCTCCCAGGAGGGACGGTGAATTGCCTTCAGGCTGGTTCCTACCCTCCGAACCAGTGGTTCTCAACCTATTTACCATTGTGGGCCGTATCCAATACTACCTGTATGGCCCCGAGGATGTCACATGGGCCACAGCAGTGTGCTGATTGGGCCACAAGCAGCCCACGGGCTCAGAACTACGGCTCTGAACTATCTGCCTTGGGTGGTCCTGTCAGCATAGCTCTCAGCAACATCAAAGCATGCAAGCCTTCCCACCCATCAAGGTGCATTGCTAGATCAGGCAGAGGAGGGATTTGAACCTGGGTCTCCCACATCCCGAGTGAGCACTCTAACCATTGGACCCAAAGTTAGCCCACCAGCATGATGACAACGACCTAATGTCTAGCACAGGAGCGGATTTAGCAGGGGCTCCTGACTCCAACTGCACGCACAGAAATCATGAAACCAAGGATGCATAAACAGGCAAACATGCACTTCTCCCAGCGGTGTGGAGGGGAGGTCCCAGGAGTTGTGGGGAAGGGGATGTTGGAGAGCGACCCTGCCCCATACCCACACTCCACCAGCAGCTCCCGTCCCATGGGGCTGGGCCTGGCTCCCCACTTTGGACACTGTGACCTGGCACCTCTCAGGTTTGGCCCACTCACCCCTCCATCATGACAGAGGGGCAGCTGGGCCAAATGTGAGTGAGTGGCTTTGCGACCAAGTCCTGGTCACAGCTCTCTGGGCTTTTCACCTCCAAATTACTGCAGTGGGTTCTCCACGGGGGGCTCCTGGAGGCCGGTCAGAAAAGTCAGTCAATGCAGGCTGCAGCTACCTGCTCACCCCGCAGTGCCCCTCACGAAGAACACATAGTGCAAGGCCCATCCACTTATCCGTGGCCTCATTCTTCTAAGAGTTCCCATTGAAGTCAGTGAGACCTGCAGGTGCTCAGTACCTTAGCAAAATCAGGCTCGGCCAGCTCCAGCCTGAGAGGGTGGGGGAAAGGATCTCCCATGACTTCCTAGAGCCAGGACCCTGGCTTGGGTTCTCCTGCCACCAGAGCACGGCACGGTGATTGCTCAGGTTTACTGAACTGCTCCAGGCTGGCTCTGTTCCGTTCTTCCCACCCGGGGCTCTCAGTCCCCGCACTACGGGACAGGGAGCTGGGGGAGTGGATGCCACGGTGTAACTCGTGGGGTCATCTCTGCTCAGAAGAGGCCCAGGAGGAAGATCAGGGGGAAACGGTGTAGATCCAAATGACAGTGCATTGCGGGGTGGGAGGCGTGTTCCATGAACTATTACTCCCTCTGTCCAGTGCTGAGGAGACTTTCCCTTACACGGTCCCCAAGGAAGGGCCTGATCCTCTTCTCCCGGATGTTAATGGAAGTCTTGCCATCAACTTCAGTGGGAGCAAGCCCTAAAATACAGCTAGCTTGTATTGGATATTTATGGTCAGGTCAGATACATTCAAACTCCTCGTACCCAGTTTTATAGTGAAGCTACTCTGCTCTGTTACAATAAACAGGTTCCTAACTTTCCCTGTTTGGAGAGCTGCCTAGACACAATGCCATTCCTTGCCTTACAGGGAGGCCTATCTAATTAAACCCCTCGTGTAGATGCCCTTGAATTAGTTTCACCCCTCCTTACACCTTTTTAGCTTACTGGAGCAAGCTAAATCAATATAAGCAAGGGTTAAACCAGTTTAAATGGCCCTATATTAGGAGTTGGCACTCGTTTAAGCAGCTCAGTTTTTAAAATCAGTTTAGTTAAAACCATGTACATGTCTAGTAAGTGCCTCTTCCCTTCCCCCACTATTACAATTGAATAATTAAGATTCTACTATGTAGATCAATTAGATTAAACTGATGCAAACAGAATTGCTAGTTGACTCACTGCGCTGGCTAGAGTAAGGACCTGAGAGGGTTGGAACTTCTAGATTCTATTCCCAACTCTTTGACTGACTGCATGTTCTTGCACAAGTCACTAAGGGTCAAATTTTAGGGGCCTAAATACCTTTGAAAATCTGGACCTAAACATCTCTCGTGCCTCGGTTTCCCCATCTGTTAAATGTTGCGAATAATACCTCCCACCTTACCTTCCCTCCCCAGTACTGTTGTCAGAATGTCATTAATATTTGTAATTTGCATTAAGATGCTTGGGAGAAAAGTTCCCTAGAAGTGCAAAGCAGGTATGATTCAGTGTTAAGGAAAGGTGCCAGTGCATGGGCAAAATGTCTATCAGTTACAGAAGTTGAGAGTCAGCTGCCAGAGGTTTGCCAGGGCAGTGTCACTTCCATTATTCGGCCTTATTGCCTCATCAGCATTTGCTAATAAACAGCAGCTGGCCTCTGAGCTGCAGGGGGGAAAAAAATATGCATAGCAAAAATGCTCTGAAAAAACCCTGGCCTGATAAGCCAAAGGTATAGAGACTAAGAATAATTCTATCAAGACACGTGCTGAGCTGAAAGGTGAGACCGCTGCTTTCACGGATCCAGCGGATCGGAGCATGTTGGCCCCTTAATGATCATTAAAACAAGAAGCGTCACATTGCTCTGTTGCCATCAAGTTTTAAAAGGCTGCCTGGAGAAACGGCGTGGGACTTCCAGCGTCCGGAGCCCTGAATGAATCTTTCACCCTTTGGGTGCTACTCTCTGTATCCAGCTGGGGGTCTGAGTTCCGCTCAGCTCTGAGCTGGACGTAGTGGGGAGCACAGAGCTCCTTCCTGCTCTACAGCAGAGTGGAGTTCCCCCTCCTCTCCCAGGCCTGCTGCTGTGGTGAGAGCTCCCACTCCTGTGGTAAGCCACTTTACCCAGCGACTGCAGGCATCTCAACTGGAAAGGTTAAGGGGATTTCCACCCTCACTTCCCTGCCCCCACTGGGAATCCCCCTTCCCAGAGAGCAGGCTACGCTCAGGTTTCCCTCCTCACACTTCGAGGTGCACCGTGACCATGGCCAGGTTGTTCTGGTGCTGTTTCAACACGCCTGCCCTTCGGTGCTGCACGTTACCCCGTCAGCAAAAGGCTGCGCAGCGTTATGGGACCAGCTTCTGCGAACGCCCTGAGCGGAGCCCAGACACTAAGCAGGCTAGATTGGTGATAAAACTGGTCTCCAGGGAGAGGGACAACAGCTGCACCTCTCTCAGAGCACCCTCTGCCAGCTAATCTATGGAGCTGTGCTGACGTCAACCGCACTGGAAACCGCTTCCCTGCCCTGACCTGCTTGGAGATTAAGATCAGGGGGTTGAATCAAAGAAAATGTGCATGGAAAAATTTGCAAAGAAACCACCTGTAGGAGCACAAGGCTAAAGTAAATTAACCGCGTATTGGATTAGTCAGACTATGCAAATGCAGTGGAAATGTAATCCACCTTTGATAGCTCTCCAGTAATGGCTGGAGGTGGCCGTAGTTGCCACATGCTGCATTTAAAATTTTAATGAATGCATATTTTTTCTGTTAGGCTATACACCAACTATAGTGATAAATGATCCCCCTACAATGCACCCTCCCGAGCTGCCAGCTTCTTGAAAGGACAAACCGAACATCCAGGCTGCTCTCTCTCTCTTCCAGAACAAAGAGGGAGCTCGTGATGTTACCGGGCAAACATCTGGAATATTCAGGGTAGGTCAGAGTGTGATGATGGCTCCCTGAGATAGGAAGAGGCGTGGATATGATGAATAAGACACCGTAGGTGGCAGTGGGGCTGTCCATTTGCAGTGGGAGCCCTCCCTCTGCCAGAACCCTCATTGCGGGCACTGCAAAAAATGAGTCTCGATGTATTTTCGAGTGCGGGTATTGTCTTGCCTGCTTGATTAGCATTGCAGATACAAGGGTCAGCGTGGCCTCGTGTTGCTAAGTGTAGAGCGCTACATGGCAAGTAGCTTCTGTTGCTAACCCTGAAAGCCGCCCATCCCAAATGCTCTGGGCCTGACTCTCCACTGCCCTACACCGGGCGCTTGCAACTGCACAAAATGGAAACCGTGCGAGCGTAACACGTTTACTAGCATAACATGGTAGCATTTCACACCCGCTTTGCAGAGGTTCAAATGACAGCACAAGGTATAAGGCAATGGAGAATAAAGCTCTATGAACCCTCTTAACAGCTAATGCACCCCCGACAGATGAGAGCCACATGTGTTTCTGCAGGCTCTCCATCCCCACTTAGCACCTTGCGGAAGGGGCTTTGGGCCTGGCTGTTTCCACCACCCTTTTAAAATGTTGCTCGTAAATGTGGTGTATGACAGTGGCTCTCAACCTTTCCAGACGACTGTCCCCCTTTCAGGCGGCTGATTTGTCTCCCAGACCAGACCCGCAAGTTTCACCGCACTTAAAAACCTTGCTTACAATATCAGACATATAAATACCGAAGTGTCACAGCACAGTATTACTGACATTTTCATTTATACCATATAATTATAAAATACATCCATTGGACTATAAATATTGCGCTAACAGTTCAGTGTATAGTATATAGAGCAGTATAAGCAAGTCGTTGTATGACATTTCAGTTTGTACTGACTTCTCTAGTGCTTTTTATGTCACCTGTTGTAAAACTAGGCAAATATCTAGATGAGTTGATGTATCCCCTGGAAGACCTCTGCATACCCCCAGAGGTATGTGTACCCCTGGTTAAGAACCACTGGTATATGGGAAACAGAGGGGTTGTGACAGCAATGGCTAATGCCAAGCCGAAGCAAACCTACAGAAAGCCTATCTCAAGGGCCTTGTCTCTCCCTTCTTCCTTATGAGGCCCCTCTCTTCTGTCCCTCCAAGTTGTTGGGGAAAGAGCCTTCTCCTCTGCAGCTCCTGCCCCCTAGAAAAGCCCTCCTGTCTCTCTCCACCTCATCTGCTCCCTGTCTCACACCTCTTGCCTTCCTCCCCCCCCCCCACCTCCACTCCTATGCAGGTAACACTGAAAAGTGGTTGCAGCTCCACTTTGCATGGAAGATCTGCACATAATACAACTGCATAGCGAAGAACAGCACTGTGCTACCCTCCCGCCACAGTCCTGCCGGAGGAGCACGCTCCCTACTGTGGAACGAAGTTTCACTCATAGTCCCGCACACGGCCCTTGTAGAGAACATGGGAGTTCCCTGTATTTGTTCCATGAATATCATATGCCCCTCAGTTTACCTGTTCGATATTATCCTGCCTGGCTGCAAGGAGTTAAATCAAAGGAGGTTGGTAAGGGGAAACAAACAGGAAAGGAAACAATGGCCAGGAGAAGGCACTGTCAGAGAGTGTGCCCAAGGGTCCTTGAGGGAACAATGGGAGAATTATTAATTGGGGAATGCCCACTTGCCTGGCTCCACATTGGCTAACAAGGCTTATTCTTCCCAGCCTTGGACCTGGAATCAAAGTGGATATTGAACCATTGACCCTCTCAGCCTAGGGAGGAGGAATAGGGGGTTGAGCGAGCAGCAGCGGCTGGAGATGATGCTCCGGGGCTGTCTGTCTCTCCCGGATCAGAAGCAGGAGGTCTGGGCTGGGTGAAACTTACCCAAAACTTTTGAGGAATGTATAAAGTTTAGGGAAAATCCACATGTCCAGGCCTTTTGTTGTTTTAGCTCCTCTCTCTGCGAGCTACGCACCTTTGGGTGAATAAATAATGCTTTGTTTTGGAGAAGCTGTTGGAGTCACTTTAATCAGCTACTGGTCAAAGCTCCCCAAAGGAAAAGGGCTTCCAGGTGCCAACACAGTTGGGCCTGTCGTGGTAACACAGTTGGGAAACAGGAGGGCTGCATTCCAGAGGTCAAGTCCGAGAGGGGTTGGACCGCAGGGGTTCCCCCTTATGAGAGGTGTCCATGACCTGCAACCCTCTTCCTGTCCAAATGCTGCACCTCAGGGGGCTTGTATGGAGCAGGACTCTCCACCGTGCCAGGAGTGCACACCCCCTTGTATGAACTCCTGCCAGCATTAGTATGTATTTGTGTTGTGGTAGTGCACGGAGGCCCTAGTCTCTGTGCTGGGCCCTCTATACACATGTAACAAAAGACATGCCCTGCCTTATATGTGAGGGCCCCTGCAGTGCTGGAAGGGCTGCGTTTTTGCTGTGAAGTATAACTAAGATCCTGACTAGTGTTGCCACCTGTGAGGTACAAAAGAAGGGACATCCAGGACGATCCTGAGCCCTTAGGGCTGGACAGCTGGCAGTGTGTACTGAGCACCCTCACATTTCCTGGAACAGCTACCTCAAAAAAGAGATGATCCTAGGAAAACATGGACAGGTGGCAATCCTAATCCTGACTATTATTCCAGGGCCCTTTTCACAAGAGTAGCATGGTAAACCCCAGTGTCCAGGCCAAGGGCCAGCTTGGATACCGTCAACCTGACTCTTAATTCCCCCCTGCAATTTCAAATGGATGCATTCTTCTTCACTTCCTGTCCGAAACTCTTGTGTTTCTGTTAAAAGGCTGCCACCTTCCACCCCAGAAGTGGCTGCATTTTAATGGCGAGGGAAGGGATTCCTGGACAGACAGTTTGAAAAGCACTTTAGGATCCTGGAGGATAAAAAGCCCTATAGAAATATAAGGTATCAGCATTACTGTTAGTTTATGCATGAAAAGTGAATGTGCAGATGTCTCTCACTAGAGAGACGTGCACAAAATGAGTGTGTGATTGCAGTATTTGAATACTCGGTTCAATTCTCATGCATTTAATCAAGCTAGCAGTCCATAGCATTTCTGAAATATGCATCTATAGCCGTATACAAACCCCTGATAGGACTCAGTCCTGGGTTTGCAAGTTGAAGTGTAGTTGACTTTGCAAGGTACACACCAGTACACGCCCACGTATCCGAGGTCTGGATGAAACCCGTAGTCTTATTTTAGAAGCATTCTGCCAAATCTTGCAGTAAATCAGGCACAAGGCAAAGTTATTTAACCCTTGCCTTGCTATAATCTCCACTCCTCCCCCCTTGAGGTGAACAACAGCAACCCTATCGAAGGAAGGAGAGAGAGGATACCTGTGTCTGTGTCTACGGTGGCGTTCATTCTCCAGTTCTGGGATCCCTGCCAGGGGATCCTTTTATCCTAAAGATACCTTAGAGAGCAACGTTTGGCCTGGGGAATGCACCAAATGGGATGTGTTTTCAAAATGTGGATACTTCAAGCCCCTACTAGGGCTTTATTCCCCATCCTACCCCCACCACTGCAAACAATTCACATCAAACACCACTAAAGCAGTATCCTGGGGTAGGGCAGGGCCTGTCTTTTTGTTGTGTGTTTGTACAGCACCTAGCACCATGGGGCCCTGGTCCATGACAAGGGCTCCGAGGGGTTCTGGTAATACATAATAATATCATCCATGGGAATACAGAATTTGCCACAGCAGATCAACGCTCTAGTTCGTTCACTCCAGCATCCTGCCTCCGGAAATCTCTAACGCTTCAGAAGCATGCAAACCTTTCCCCCCATAATGCAGCTGCACACTAATCAACATGCACTTTGCATACAGCAACTCCTGCAAGGCGCTGAGGCCCAGATCTCCAAAAGGATTTAGGTTGCTGATTTCACTGGGAGTTAGGAACCTAAATATCTTTGAAGATCTGGGCCAGCGTCCCCACAACTCAGACTGAGAGTGGAAGGTACTTAATATCTAACAGAATCGGGTTCCTAACATATGCCTGTACTTGGATTCTTATTCTGTTTATCTGCAGAGCAAGCCCAGTGTGTGTTCTTTCCCTCAGAGAGCACAGGGGCAGGGTATTTGTGTGTTTTCCCATTGCACTACAAGGTGTGTGGTTGGGGCGGGTGTCTTCACAAACGGCAAATGTACACAACAGCTGGGCATGTCTGTGGGCCTGTTTATGTTTCCCGTGAAAAACCAAATGCCAATTCTACAATTAAATAAAAGGACAAGGATATAACACATATCAATTTGTTGTAGATTTACAATCTCTGCCATGCACTTGAAAACGACACACTCACTGATCACCTTTTCAGAATTTAGAGTGATGCGATCAACATTTTCCCTTTCTCTCCTCCCCATATTTTTTTTTAACTCTCTGTTGACAATAGCCCTTTGGTAGCTTGAGAATAAAATCTATTTTCCATTAATTTTATTCTCTTCCCTGCTTCCAATGCAGCCCACCCCCATTACCTCATCAGCACACTTGTTGATTAGTGTAGGGTTTGCTCGTGAGTGCAGAAATGCCGGCATCAATTGATCGTTGTGTTTATACTTTAAGAAAACACATTGCGAGGCGATCTGGTTAAAGGCATCTCTTTAAAATGTACCAAGTCAAAGAGGCTGGGTAGTTTAAAGAACTGATAATGGGACCTGCAAATTACAGGCTGGATTCTGATCTCGCTCACACAAAAAGTGTTGTCAACTCTTGCAATTTGATCTTGAGTCTTGGGATATTTGGTATTTTACTTAAAGTCCCAGCTCCTGGAGTCATGTGACTAATGAGACTCTCAGCTTTCATGCTAAAAAAAATGAGGTTTCTAACCCTCATGGTTTCAGAGAAAAGCTTGAAAACGTGATTCAATTGCACCCTAAACCAGAAAGCAAGTAAAACGAAAGGCACTACAGTATTTTTCTTTAATGTCATGAGTTTTCGGGGCTTGACTCATGCTTTTTGAATGCTTGTGGTTGGCCATAGTGAAATCAGGAGTAACTCCACTGAAGTCAATCAGAGCGAAATAAGAGCCTTTCATTGGTTGGACACCACTTCAAACCCTGTTTGAGTCAGGAACAAGTGATCAAAAGTTATTGCCGTCCAATGACTGTATGGTGGGTCTCAGCCCATTTCTCAGAAGGCAGGTGTCCACATGATAAAACTATCGATTACTGTTGTTATGTATTCATCACCACTGATGTGCTAGGCACTTTAAGACATAGGGAGATGAGATTCCCTACCCCAAAGAGCTTACAGTCAGAGACCTGGTCTACACAGAAAACTTGTACCACTATCTTTACCGCTATAGTTAATGCGCTAAAAGTCGCTTGTGTGGGTGCAGTATAATTGTACTTAAACTGGTATAGCGTAGTCCTATACCGGAAGAGGAATATGCTCTACTGGTATAAGACACTCTTATACCAATATAACAGTCTCCTCTCTAAGGGATGTACTGGTATAACTATATCCGTTAAAAAAAAAATCACACCGCCCTAACTCAAAGCATTATGTATGGCACAAGCGCTGGGTGTAGACCAGGCAGAAGTAAATTTATCCATAACCATCCTGACAGGCTGTAACTGGCTTCTCTGACGACAGTCTGATCAGAGGGGCCAAGGAATGACTGGGCCCCAGAGCCTGAGCTCCCTGCTCATCCAAGGCAGAGCCGTGTTGAAGCATACTGACCAGGCTAGGGATGGGAAAGCTGCATTGCCACTGTCTATGATGTACTTACTGACTTATGGGATGGTTAAACAAAGGGCTTCGAGCACCAGGGCAGCCACCTTTCACCAGCACTAAACACACACACACTTGATGAATTTAATGGACTTAGAAATGAAGGGAAGAAAACAAAAAGTCAGAGTTAGGTCAATGCTTGGGTCAGCCAGCTGGGACAAGGGATCCTCTGCATTTTCCATCATGTTGTGAAACACTGTAACATGCAGTGATCTTTCTGAAGGGCTTTCTCTGCCATAGTGGTCCCGTTAGCTTATTTCCTGGAACACGGCGTGTTTCTATGAGCACAATGGGGCCCTGAGCTCTGTTGAAGGCTAGACGCACCACGGTCATTGTACTGTCAGTATATTATTATAAATTATTATAATACATTGCTGGGAAATGCAGGCTTAGGGTTGTAAACAATGCTGGCTGGGAAATGCAGCACTGACTGGAGCTATGCATAGTGTAGGCAGGTGCTCGGCACCTGCTGTCTGTACAACTTTGCCAGTGCCCACCAAACCTGACCCTGCTGCATCTCTAGTGCAAGTCTCTCCTTCCCAGAGATATCCAGTCCTATTATAACAAATACACAGGCTTAGCCCAGCCTGGGCCACTCAAAACTTGGCACTACCAGCCACAATAGAACTCCCATTCACTTCCTCCAAAAGCATAGCCCTCAAGCCACATGGACTAGAGAAGGCTCTTCAACTGCTAGCAGTACAGGGTCTCTGAAACATAGTTGATCAGCTCTGATTCTATCCCATAGAAAGCAACAGAAGGTCCTGTGGCACCTTTGAGACTAACAGAAGTACTGGGAGCATAAGCTTTCGTGGGTAAGAACCTCACTTCTTCAGATACATCTTCTTCAGATACGTGCCACAGGACCCTCTATTGCTTTTTACAGATTCAGACTAACACGGCTACCCCTCTGATACTATCCCATAGAAGGCAGTGGAGCACACTAGCCAGTACCTTACATGATCCAAATGCAAGGTGACAAATGGCCACTGTGGGCTAAACTGATGACAGGAAACATTTACATTAGAAAGGAAATTCAATCCCCAACATTTTTGATCCAGATGTCAAACATTCCAAAATATGAGGAAGTTTGGAGCCAATGTTCTGGTCTGGCCTATTATGAAGGGATAGGCCATCTGCAAAATCTGGCTCTAAATCCAGATTATAAACACACCCAAAGCTCCAGACAGTTTGGATCTAAGGTTTTGGTACTAGTTGGTATTTCACTTGTGACTTATTGAACTCAGGTGTCCCGAGGTGAAAAAAAAAAATCGAATGGCTCCCCCAGTTCACTTCTAAAAATGAGGAGTGACAGTAGTGTTGGTCAAAGGACTGCTGCTAGCAATGGGGTCCGAGAGCACCTCAAAGAAAAGGTCACGAGAATTCCTTTGAGTGGAAAGTGGACAACCACAGTATAGAGGTTGCTACCAGCTCCCTCTACAATTACACCATATGAAATAAAAAGAATCACATACACTATTAAGATGGTAAAAAAAATAATTTAAAAAAATAATTGAATTGAGATAGTTATTTTAATCCCTGCCAAATCAGGATTAGTTAATCGGGATTGAGTGAAAAATACAAGACCGGATTCACCCCTTGGTTACTCCAGGTTCACACTGATGTGACTCCCCTGAACTCAACAGACTGGAGTTACACTGATGTATATCTAACCCCATCTTTCCTGTATTCTCTCCTGCACTATGCACACAACCATAGGAAGGAGCAAAGCTAAAATCTGTGATTGTTCTTAGCCTTACAGAAGCACTGAGAAGCCCGGCTGGAGATCAAAGCCCTATTGTGCTAGGTACATATACATAGCAAGAGGCATCCCCCAAGAGCTTACACTCTAAATAACAAGACTGATGGAGGGGGAGGAGGAAACACAGGTATGGAGAGCGGAGGCGGCTTGCCCAAAGTCCCAAAGCACGGCAGAGGCAGAGCCAGAGCCAGAGAGATTGGGCCCTCTCCACTGAAGTACACTATCTGTATCTGCACACATCAGCACATCCAGCAGAAGAGGGGGGGGAAATCTTATTCACTTACAGTGTTTTTCTAAAAATTAAATAATTTCTAAAAATTACAATTAAAAAATGCTAATCTTCTCAGGTCTAAATCGGAGGTGTTCTTTAACCACTGCCCCCCGATGATACACCCCATGCAGTGTAGTGCGTAGCTCCCCGCATTGTGGACTCCACCGGATGCACACAATGAGCCATCATTCCAGCTTCCTTAGTAACCAAGGCCTGATAGCCCACTGAAAACAACGGGAGTCTTTCTCCATTGACTTCAATGTGCTCCAGATCAGGCCGCAAGTCCAGGGCTGTTCCAGGAGCGCAGGAGCTAGCCGGTTCTTTTTAAGCCACATGTTGACAATCAAGCACTCTCTGACTTGGTTCTTTGCAGGCAGATGGAAAGCAACAAAACACCTCCTCTTCGCTGGGACTCTGAGCCTACGTCATGTCCTTGGGATTTGGCAGTGGCAAGGATCCAGGGCCAAGTTCTGAGCTCATATAGGCTGCTGTAAATCCAGAGTAATGCCACTTGAAATCCACTGACTTTGATGGAGTCACTCCAGATTGTACCTGAGACCAGACTCTGGCCCTGGGTTTGCCATTTATCACTCCCTTACTGGAAATCATCTTGTTTCTATAATAGAAACACCATCAGTCAGCACCTCTATGAAAACCTGGGCAGATGCTTTTATCACACAGCTTACTCTTACCGCAGCCACCTGTTGACTCAAACAGAGATCGCCGTCTGGATCACTAGCTGTCCACAGTTTCATTCTCCTTAGTGCAGCCGGGCCTGGGTTTTAAATCAGACACCGGTGATTTGCCCCTGCACCTCACGCCAGGCACACAACAGGGGATTCCCGTTTTGCTTGGCTGGCACCCTGAGGGAAATCCCTCCCCCTTGGCTCCTAATCCTGCACCACTCTACCCACCTGGGGGATCAAAATGATTCTCATGTCAAACTTCATCCCTCACAGGCAGCGTGGTCCAGCGGAGAGGGTACAAGCTCTGCCACTGGCCCGCGGTGTGACCTCAAGCAACTTGTTCCACCCCTGGTGCCTCTGTTCCCCTCCCACCCTTTGCCTGGTCTGTTCAGACTGTGAGTGCTTCAGGGCAAGAGCTGTCTCTTGCCGGGTGTTTGCACAGCAGTGGGCACAGCGGGGCCCTGATCTTGGTGCCTCCAGATGCTGCTGTACTACAAATAATGACCAATCATCATCCTCAACAAACTGATCTAAGGCCCCCACCCCAAACCACTATATTAGCAATACTTGCTATTGATGGAGCACATTTCACCCAAGGAACTCCACATGCTTTGCATTCAGTAAGCCCCGTAACACTGCTCTGAGGTATGTACCTTTGATTATCCTCATCACACAGATGGGGAAACTGAGGCATAGACAGTTAAGTGACTTGCCCAAGTCCTGAGTGAGACCTGTTCTAATCACTACATAAAACTCTCTTCTAGGGAAAGGCAATTGTTTGACCTGTAATAATAGGAATTCACCTGTTCGTGTTTCATGAAACCTAGCGGTCATGTTACATGCTATGAACATGTTTACTGTAAATATAAATCAGAGAGAGCAGCTTATTAAGAATTATAGGCATCATAATTGATTGACACAAGAAGATTAAGGTGTTCCACCGACATCAGGCGCAATCAGAGGATTGCTTTCATGGTTTATGGAACTGCAAGGTGCACTGAGATTGTAAGCTCTCTGGGACACAGACCATCTTTGTGTTCTGTGTTTGTACAGCGCCTCGCACCATGGGCTCCTGGTCTGCACCTGGCCTCTTAGGCACTATGGTAATGCATATCAGAATGATAGCCACATTGGGACATTATTCATGATGGTTTTTCAAAATGTTTTACTAACATAAGGACCTGCTATGTTTCCTAGTGGCAACAGCAGCAAGAGCGATATCTCCTGACTGCCGGTGGAAGGCAGGACTGGTTAAAAGTGCCCAGACACCATGCAATGTGTGGGTATATGTAGACCAGAAAAACGGCTCTATTTAGCCTCTCATGAGATTATCAGGGGTGAAGGAAGAGGCAAGGTTCCCAAAGATGCAGCAGAGGATGGGTGGCTAACACATCACCCATTTGCCTCATCCTCCAATTGCTGCATGTCTCCTTAGCTGCCGGAGCCAAGATCTTCAAAAGTAGCTAGTGATTCGGGGTGCTTTGATTTTGGAGCATCATCCTTGAAAAGGGCCCTAATTCCAGAAAGTGCTGACCACTCCCTCGCTGAAAACCAATGGTGAGCACCCAAAATCACTAGTCACCTTTGAAAATCTTGGCCAGAGATTTTTACGTAGCCGTTGGCTTTGTAAACTCTAAGCGACCCCAATACAACGTCAGTGCCTCTCCCCGGGAAAGCTTTGACTGAAACGTTTTAGTAAGGGGCATGCCAGAGAGAGCAGGCTATTGGCGCACAGGAAAGAGTCAGTGATTTTAAAAGTCAAAAGGAATCATTATGATCTTCTAGACCAATCTCCTACATAACACAAGCCACAGGTTTGGCATGGGCAGAGAAGTGTACGATCTTCCACGCCAACCGAGAGGGACCAATCCTAAACAGGAGATCCTAAATAGGTGATCTCCATGCCCACTAAGTCCTTGGCTTCTCCACTGAGAACCTCCCCCAGGTGCTAATTGTGGCTGTGAATTATACGACATGCATACTAGCAGCTTCCGCTCAACCCAAAGGATAGTCGGTCCAGCCCACTCCCCCTTTCACCAGAACCTCCTCTCTTAAAAACCAAGCCACATGATGACCATAAGTTTCAATAGCAAGTAACCATGACCACAAATGTTCTTCATTTTAATTTGCTATTTAAAGAACTTAAATTGTAGATCAGCTCTGGGCAGTAACTTGGTAAAAAATGTCATAGTGGGGTTCCCTAGGAGTTGTCTCTCTGGGATTTCAAAATCCTGTCTGCTCGATTCACGAGTGTTACTAACTCTCAGCCCAGCAAACTCAGCCTAGGATCTGAAAAACAAGCTGGGTTCTCTGGCTCATGCGCTATCACTGGAATGCTAGCAAAGATTCTTCAGGGCAAATTCTGCTCTCATATATACCTGGAAAATTCTGTTGCTTCCAGTGTGGCTGCACAGGGGTAACAGAGGGCATCATTTAACACCCCAGCTGGCCCTCCAAATTGAATTTAGGACCTGATCCTGAAAGCTGATCCACATGGGTGAACGCTTGCACCTGTATGGACTTCATCCCATCGAGGCTGAGTTTTCTCCCTCAATATACCCGTTTCTCTGTGCTTGAGTCGGTTTAAGCCTTTCAGAGCTCTATGACTCCATTTGTACGATAATGTACAACAGTGTGTACCAGTCAGGCCAGACATTGGGCCTACTCAAGTGACCCTCCGTTCCCTACAGTGGACAAGCTCCAGGTATTGCTCCTTTAGCTCAACAGGTGGCGCCCTGTGCCTTGATGGAGCTGAATGCCATGAGTTCTACTCCTCTCACTGCTTGTATGGGATTAGTGGTGGTGTCTCCATAGATAGGCATGGGTCATTAGAGCATCCCCAGCAAAGCCAAGGTTGGGTGGCCCTAGACGTACTTGTTGGTTCTTATGGTCCCCAGAAGACCTGGCTCCGCACTGCCTTGGCACCTGATGTCATTGCTGACACCTTTGCAATGTGGGCATACAACACAACTGCTCTGATGCTGTAGCATTTTACACCCACGCTGCACAGGAGTTATTTACACAGGTGCAAAGCTGGGGGAATTGGGCCTAGCATCTCCGCAGCCAGCCCAAATCCTTTCTTGCTCCCCTGTGTGCCCTACAGATTTCTCATGGTTCCCACACTTTAAACCACTGTCTCCTAGATCCCACATCCCGATCCATCCAACTGCTCTCGGCTGAGGGGACGCAGCGTCTCAGAGCCCGCTCTTTAACCAGCTGCTGCTGAGCCATGCTCTTCCCCCTGACTCTGGGGCTGAGCACGCTGCCTCCCTCAGCACTTCCCGGGCGGAACAGGAGTGAAACCAGTTGGCCCTGGCAGATAGCAGGGCAAAGTGCCCCCCACCCAGTGCCTGTCCCTCTATTATCCATTTCACAGAGTCTGTATTTATCGGATGACTCTCGTTTATTTCCTCTTTTAGTGCAATGAAATAATAATAACCAGAACCACGTAGAGCAGGGGTGGCCAACCTGTGGCTCCGGAGCCACATGCAGCTCTTCAGAAGTTAATATGCGGCTCCTTGTATAGGCACCGACCCTGGGGCTGGAGCTACAGGCGCCAACTTCCAATGTGCCGGGAGGTGCTCACTGCTAAACCCCCTGGCTCTGCCACAGACCCTACCCCACTCCACCCCTGCCCCCGCTCCCGAGCCTGTCATGCCCTTGCTCCTCCCCCTCCCCCCCCAGCCTCCTGCACGCCACAAAACAGCTGATCGGGAGGTGTGGGGAGGGAAGGGGAGGCACTGATTGGCAGGGCTACTAGTGGGTGGGAGGCGCTGGGAGCGGGGACGGGAACTGATTGGGGGCTGCTGATGTATTACTGCGGCTCTTTGGCAATGTACATTGGTAAATTCTGGCTTCTTCTCAGGCTCAGGTTAGCCACCCCTGGCATATAGGAAAGGACGTGATAGAATCGCTCACGGCCATGGGACTCAGCCCCTGTATGTGTTTGGACGAGGGCACTGGATGGCTCTACGAGGTTGTTGATGGGACACCGAGCTTTTCACCTCTGCGACACAGACTCCGTGCCCCGCTCCGGCAGCAGACAGGGGCTGTGTAGGAACCGTAGTTAGCCAGAGGGGAATTCCCCTGGGGCAGGCATAGCATAAGACTTCCTTAAATGATACCACACTGTCCCCCTTTCAGCCCCATCACTGGGGGCATGTCGGGGTCAGGTCTGGAGGCCAGAGGAGCTGGGTTAGGAACAGGATGGGACAGACCTGAAGTGCATCAAGTTACAGGGATCCTAAGCAGTGTTGCAGGGCACAGGCAATTCTGAATGAGATGCTGCAAGTTGGAGCAGCTGGGGGAGGCTCTAATTGGAGAAACTGACATGGACAAATTGGAGAAAGTCCAAAGAAGAGCAACATGATGAAAGGTCTAGAAAACATGACCTATGAGGGGAGATTGAAAAAACTGGGTTTGTTTAGACTGGAGAAGAGAAGACTGAGAGGGGACTTGATAACAGTTTTCAAGTACATAAAAAGTTGTTACAAGAAGGAGGGAGAAAAATTGTTCTTCTTAACCTCTGAGGATAGGACAAGAAGCAATGGGCTTAAATTGCAGCAACGGCAGTTTAGGTTGGACATTAGGAAAAACTTCCTGTCAGAGTGGTTAAGCACTGGAATAAATTGCGTAGGGAGGAGGTGGAATCTCCATCATTGGGGATTTTGAAGAGCAAGTTGGACAAACACCTGTCAGGGATGGTCTAGATAATACTTAGTCCTGCCCTGAGTGCAGGGGACTGGACTAGATGACCTCTCGAGGTCCCTTCCAGTTCTATGATTCTATGATTTACTATGAGGGCCATTTCAGCTTCCAGAGCAGCCCACAATCTAGAGAGATGAAAGGTGTCAGAAAGCCACCAGTATCTCTCCTTCTCCTTGACCTGCCCCTTTCGTGCTGCACCTCCTGGAGGTACAGCAAAGAACCAGACCCTAGGACCCCAGCGTAGGTCAGTGGAGGCAGAGGCCCTGAATGTGTTCCTCAACATACCTAAGCCACTCACTGACTTCAACCGAAGTTTCCCATGAGTAGTGACTGCAAGACCATGCCAAAATCATTACCATCTGGGGCTAAGTTTGTTCAGCGTCTCCAAAAGCAGGAAGTTCACCCCGAAATGGGGGATAGGGAGGTGGTCAGGGAGAGTTGCAGCGGAAGATAGTGGCTCCTCCTTTTCAATGGGGGGGCTCAGAGAGATCGTACTTTCCCAAGAGTGGGCAGTACTGGCCAGGGATGCACAGACTCAGCACAATCCTATTAAAGGCTCCTACGAAGCCGCAAAACTAAACTAAAGGTGCCCCTGAAGAACCTCCAAGAGAGGGTGGTGGTGCCGTCCCTGTGGGCGAATCCCCACCTCGGTGCAAGGGCTCAAGAAGATGCAGTTTGCACTTCCCAAGCAGAATTTGGACACTGATGTTTTCACTGGTGGTTCACGTAAAGCATGCTGCAGGTCAGTCCAGCTGCTCGTGGACAGGGGCCTTGGTCGCCAGAACCACCGCTACCTTCTTGTAGAGAAAGACACAGGCTAAAGTTAGGGTCCTAAAGCCATAGACAGGCACCTAAATAAACTGTGGCCTGCCTGTCAGAGCTGCTGAAAGAGACACAGTTAGTAAGATGCCCATTTAAGGTTCAGGGAACCTAACTTTAGGCTTCCAGGTTAGAAAAACTGTTGGACAAAAATGCATAACCTTCTAGTACACATAGTAAAAAAAGCAATGAGAGGCAATAAATCCCCAATGAGCAACAGCCATGTGACAAAGTTAAACATCTCCTTTTCAACATGTTTCTCCAACAGCATTTACACCATGTTATGACACCGTCACTTGCTTAGTTCCATGCTCGGCAGCCAATTTTCTACCTATCTGCATCTTCCACATAAAACAGATCGGTAACAGCAAAGGGCCCAGGTGTTCTCTACCTTTTGCACACCAGGATCCCTCTTCCCCCTAGCTAGGATCCCCAGATTGAGATCTCCTGCCCTAGCAGACTTTGTGGAGTCTCTGACTTCTATTTAAAGTCTCCCATCTATTTAAAGTTACATCCACACATTCAAATCCTCCTGAAACTGGTAAACATCTAATTATCTTAGCATACTTTGAAAGAGAGCCTATTTACATGCAGATAGACTGGATGATCTGATAGCCCTCGTCCATTTCTAACTTCTATGGAAACTGCTCTGCGATTTTTTTATTTATAGTTCTTTCACCTGTAAAGGTCCTGTTTCTTTTCTTTTTTTTTTTTTAAATCACTAAGTTGAGACTTCTTGTGCTAAATCTCACATTTGGAGGGGGAGGGGAGAGTGAAAACACCAAGCTGCGAACCTGCACAGACAGGGGAGTCCTAGCGTATTTTTCAAACACGGTTCTTTCACTGAGGTGGAGCAAGCAGAACCATTGCAGGCCGGAGTCTAGCTGCATCGGGGAGTTCTATTCTAAGGGATATGCTGACACAACCTTCTCTATAGCAATGCTGCTAGAATAAAATGCAGCAGGGTCTGTCACCAGCACACTGCCAGACACGGGAGGCGTCAGGCCTCAGAGTCCTTTTAAAATTCCCATCACCTCCATCTCTACAGGTGGAGAATGAGGACAAGCATCCTGGTGTCATGCATGACACCCGCATGTTGTTTCACCTTATTACCATCCCAGCCACTGGGAACCCACCCCGCCCCCACAAACCCCTTGTCTCTGCTTCCAGCAGGGCTGCCATTACTACTGGCAAGCACCACCCAATGCACATTACCCAGTCCAATTAACGCCTTGGGGGAGCCGTCTTTTCCCCTGAGCCCTCCTGGCATTTAAAATGAATCTCCAGTGCGTACATGCAAGTTATTTTTAACTCCTCATGATCACTCCCCTGCAAACCAGGCCTTTACGAACTGCCATCCCAGCCCCCTCTGGGTCCCTCGCAATATACACAGGCTGTTGGCAAGAAGCTTTTTACCTCCTTGTTTGCATGAAACCAAAAGATCTATTTGATTAGCCTAAGGCAAGATTAGAAAGATTCCCAGCAGCATCACTTGCCTTCTCCCAAGAGGGGATCCCCAGTACCTCCATTCACCAAGGCAGAATTTATTTATTTTTAAACATGCAAATTGTTCATTACATCTTAAGGGGGATTGTCAACCCAGAGATCTGTGGTTTGCAATGCAAAACTGACAGCCTGCCTCCTGACATGCAAAAAAAAAAAAAAAAAAAAAAAAAAATCAGAAGAAGACCAGGGAAAAGAACACTATTTATAGGCAGCCACATTTTATGTGCAAGAACCACCTTTTGGCCACCTGCAGCATGCGCAGGCTCATTTGAGCTCACTGCAGCTCCTTAATTTATTACACTGCACACAAGCCCCCATTGTATATAAACAAATACACAGCCGGGGGGGGGGGGAAACCTACCTCCCTTGCAAAGACTCACAGAGAAATAAATGCAATTGAAAAGGAAAACCGGCTTTGCCAAATTGTAGAAACATACAAAATCATGCCTATTTCCTTCCCCCTCCCCCAAGTATATTGGAGGCAGTGGGGGGAAGGGGAGCGGGGGACAGAGAGCTTGAAATGCTCTCTATATTTTTGCCAAGGTAAAACCTACCTCTAGGGTTCTGATCTCTTTTTGCGTCAGGTCGTTGGAAGTGGCACATTTGGTCCGGAGCCCCTCCAGGTTGGAGATGCTGATATCGATCATGTTCTGGACCAGCTCGCACTGCTGCAAGGCTTTCTGCAAACTCAGATGCTGCTGCTCTTCGCTTTTCGTCATGTTTTCCTCATCCATAGCTCGCTTTGCAGCCCCCTCCTCCTCCTCCTCCTCCCAGATCAAAGGGATGGTGGTGTCCCACTCCTCCCCCCAACCACCCCCACCTCCTCCTCCCCACCCCTCAACAATGCAACGTGAAGGGAGCCGGCATCTTTCCACTGGAGACAACCAGCCCGCCCCTTCCCCAAAAATCAAATCAATCAATAAATAAATAGCAAGAGTGGATGTGATTGTGTGTCAAGCAGCCTCCATTCGAGTGTCCTCTCCCCTCCGAGTGCCTCCTCCGAAGGGGTGGGGGGGGAGCGCGCCGGAGAGATGCTGGAGCCGGGGCACCCCAGGTAGTGGTGCTGATGCTGTGTGTGTGCACTCAGGAGCCGGTGTCAGCGGCAGCGATCCGGGAGCCTCTCCGTTTACACGCCAGCTCCATGCAGACTGTGGGGTGGCAGTTTCTTTCGGCGCACGGAGGGTGAGATCCGGGTTTGCCCCTTGCAGTGAGGGGCTTGCATTGTCCACCTGGCGCGGGAGGCTGTGGAGGTGGTGATGGTTGGGGGGCGGGGGCGGCGAGCCTTAAAGGCTCCTCCAAGACGCTGCCTGCATTGCCTCCTGCTCCGATGCTGATGCTGCTGCCTGGCTCCCTTGCTGGCTGCTGTATCCCTTTCTGCCTGGCTCCCACACCGACATCTTGCCTGTCAATCAGCGCGGCGCGCGCCAGTCCCCGGGAGAGGCGCGAGCCCGTTGTGCGCGCGAGCCGGGCTTGCTGGGCAGGGAGCGCGCAGAGGTTCCCGGAGGGAGAGCGTGGGAGGTGAGGTGGGGGTGTCTGCAGAGGGGCACAGCAGGGGCACCCCAGGGTGCGTGTGGGGGAGGGTTCTGGAGAGGGGTGCAGCAGAAACACCCCAGGGTGGGTGTAGGGGAGGTTCTGGAGAGGGGCACAGAGGGGCACCCCAGAGTGCATGGGGGGGAGGGTTCTGGAGAGGGGCGCAGCAGGGACATCCCAGGGCAGGAAGGTGGAATTCTCAAGAGGAGTGTAGCAGGGGCACCCAGTGGGGGAGAGGTTCTGGAGAGGGGCGCAGCAGGGACACCCCAGGGCAGGAAGGTGGAATTCTCAAGAGGAGTGTAGCAGGGGCACCCAGTGGGGGAGAGGTTCTGGAGAGGGGTGCAGCAGGGGACCCCAGGGTGAGTGTGGGAGGGGTTCTGAAGAGGAGCACTCCTGGAGCACCTTAAGGTGAGCTGAAGAAGAACTCTGTGTAAAATCGAAAGCTTGTCCCTCTCACCACCAGAAGTTGGTCCAGTAAAAGATATCACCTCACCCACCTTGTCTCACACCTAAGGACAGGCACAGCTAGTAACATGCAGAGCAACAACTCCACATGAAACTCCTCAGTTCCACATGAAATGCAAGACTGTCCTGCGAATTAGGGCCTCTTATGACGCAGTGCTTGGCTACTGTTAGACCCTCAACATTAAGCTGAAGAATCCGACGCGCCGGTCCAACAGCGCAAAAGGCAAAGGATGGCGATACGTTGGGGTTGCCGTCAGAGGGCACGTGACCAAGATTCGTCGCCAAATTTGATCCCCTGGTTGGAGCATTAGCTTCCCAGGCCCGGGCCAGGTACTGACAGGAAGCATGATGTGAACGCTGATCCTTTACCCTGACTGGGCAAGTGTGCAGCCACACAATTTTAAGACTCTCATGAGTCCCGTCGCTCTGTTTTGTAGGACTCATGAACTGGCTCCGTTTATTAAAAAAAGATACTAGAGTATTCCACAGCAATGGCCCCAAAAGCAGCAGTATCATCTTTGCAAGCTGTAGTATTACATCTCGGCTTAGCTTGTAAACTTATCTTCAATCCAAAATAACAATTAAAATATAATGGTGCCTAGGAAGCATTCCACGTATTCCAACTATTATTGTCATTTTTTCCCTTGCTTCGGGTATATGTCCTTTTCTCATCTATGCCCCTTGTTTAGGGATTATTATCAGGACAATTCAAGGAACAATGCCAACTAAATTTAGGTCCACAGTTTAGATATTTTAGAAACATGTTTTCTAAATAATAAAAATAAACAGCGTAAAGGGTGAACAGAAAGATTATTATTATTATAGGGTGCCAGAAACATATTTAGGAATTAAAAGACACATGCAGGATCAAGTCCTGCATTTATTAGCAAACCAAACACCCATTGGCTTCAGTGAGTGTTTGGGCTGTGTAGGGATAGCAGGATTTGGGCCATAAATTTCTGATTGATAGTATCCCTTTCAACATAACGGAAATAGGTTTATAGGAATTGTCAACAGAAAGTTGGGCAGTGCTGTAATCGTCACCTCCTTCCTTACTAGCCAGACTTACAGTCTGTGTAGCTGGAGAGACAGTGGCAGTAGTTTCAAAAGCTCTTCACTCCTAACTCCCCTCCCACCTTCATTTCACCTCAAGGGGAAGTGAATATTGTTAAGCTATGGGCTAAATCCTGTTTGTTTTATTAACTTGCGTGGCCATGTCAAAGTCACTGAGACAACCGGTGAGATTAAGGCAAACAGGATAAAACCCTACAGCAGGAGGAGTGCAAGAGAATGGGGGGCACTGTAGAGCCAGCTTTTGCTCCCATTGTTATCTGTGGGGGATCAAGATTTGGCCCATCATCAAGCAACTACTTCCAAATGGCAAAAAAAAAAAAAAAAAAAAAAAAAAAATTTCCCAAGCATCATATTCATGCTTGCTGCAAACCATCTCCCCCTCACACACACACAATCAGTTACTCCCTGTCTGCTCGGATTTCATGTGAGCTACTGTCTTAGAAATGCTACTCTGGGTTGCCACAATAGGATTTTAAATGCCAACATAAGCTTTTGGAGTCTTTGCATTAGTGTAACTGCAGGAAATTTTGGCCCTAATGCTAAGAAGGTTTGGATATAGATGCACATTTCTTCTCATTTTATTAAACATAGGTATAATTTACTGGCAATACTTGGCACCTCATATTTAGCTCATATATAGCACTTTTCACCTGCAGATCTTAGAGTACTTTGCAAAGAAAGGTCAATTTCATTATTCCCATTTTACAAAGAAGGAATATAGGCACAGAGAGGTTAAGTGACTTGCCCAAATTCACACATCAGGCCCATGGCAGAACCCAAAGCTTGGCTTTGCCCACCCCAACCACAGCTATCTATGATTAAATGCAATTACTGTGCTAAGTTCTGTACAACTCATGCAGAAAAAACTCCCTCCATCTATGGGAGATTTGCCCGAGTAAGGAGTGCAGGATTATACCCACTTTAAACTCTGGGTGGAGCAGCTAAACTTTGGCTATCAGCTAATACTGTACATAGAATTGGGTATTATTCTGCTATCTTATCAGGTAGGCAATATTCATCGGTCCATGGGTGCAGAGACTAATGGTGGCCACAAGGCACTTGGGTAAGTTGTTGCCTTGTACAGTATTTATTAGCACTTGCAGCTTGGTGATTTTCCTGCAATGATTGATGGATGGAGCCATACATCAGATCCATGTTGCTGGTAGTTTTACATTACAGACCTTGGGGCTCTTGCAATTTGAGGAGATTTTCAGGATCTGTGATCGGACACTGACGAAAATGGCATGAGGGAGAAGATCTGAAGTATAGGTAAGGAAAGGAGCGGAGCCAGATTCTGCACTAATTTACACATGTGCAACTGCACGGACATCATTGGGTTACTCGCCTAGTGGACAGGGGGAAGCAGCAGATGTGATATATTTTGATTTGAATAAGGCTTTTGACACAGTCCCACATGCCATTCTCGTAAGCAAACTAAGGAAATGCTGTCTAGATTAAATTACTATTAGGTGGGGGCACAACTACATTGATACCTGGACATCAGCTTTGCCTGTGATCCCACTGTTTATAAATTGAGGTCTGTCCCCCAGAGCCTTCCCAATAATAGATACTGGGAACTTACATAATAGGTTTTTTATACACACACACACACACAAATGTTATTTCCACCTTAACATATGGATAAGAAATCCACCAACTAAGTGCCTTCAAAGAGCAAATGCCTCAGGAAAATACTCGGTGTTAAATTGAACAAATTTATAACAAATGCTGAGATATGTCAGGGAGTTCGACTACTCTTTATCTCTAAAATTATCCAGAAAAGAAGATGGAAATATTTGGGCCGTGTGCTAAGAATGAAGCCAGAGCATCTACCACGACAGGTGTGCCAACCAAAAGAAGCCCTCCATCGAACAATGCTGTACCTAGAGAGGAAAAACTTATGGGACCCAGGTTACACAGGGTTGGCTGAGCCTTATTGGGACCATAAGCATCACCTGAGAGCACAGGAAGGATTCAGATTCAGAATTAGTGCTAAGAACCCACCCCAAAAGCACAATCCACCAGGAAGACTCCAAAATGCATCTAAGCAATTTGGGCTAAACTCAGGCCTGCTGTCGAATGTGGCAATTTGACTGAAATCAGTGGAACTGAACTCACCACAACGCTGAATTTCATTCTTTGGCCTCTTCCAGTAGAATGCAGAAAGTTAACCACAGAATTCTAAGTAAGCCGATTGACAGTAAGGGTGACCATGCAAGTGTTAGATGGAAATAGCCCTTTCGGGTTATGTAGATGGTTATAGATGGGTTAGATAGATGGCAATAGCCCCTTTGGCCATTTCGGGCGAGATTGGGGTGGCTGGTTATTGTCTTCCATGTAAAGAGTGTATCTCAGTGTTTCTCAAACTAGGGTCGCCGCTTGTTCAGGGAAAGCCCCTGGCGGGCCGGGCCGGTTTGTTTACCTGCCGCATCCACAGGTCCCGCCGATCGCAGCTCCCACTGGCCGTGGTTCGCTGCTCCAGGCCAATGGGGGCTGCTGAAAGCGGCGGCCAGTAAGTCCCTTGGCCCACGCCGCTTCCAGCAGCCCCCATTGGCCTGGAGCAGCGAACTGCGGCCAGTGGGAGCTGCCATCGGCCGGACCTGCGGACGCGGCAGGTAAACAAACCGGCCCGGCCCGCCAAGGGCTTTCCCTACACAAGCGGCGACCCCAGTTTGAGAAACACTGGTGTATCTGGATGGCTAGGAAAGCTGATGAAGAGTCTGGTCTCCACATTTGTAATAAAAAGTGACTATATCTTTTAAGGCAAAGCGGTGGTTTTTGCACTTGTGAAATTACGCTCTTTGAGGGGGGAGAGGGCAGTTTGTATTTTAATTGAAAAAACAAATGGGTGCACTGGATAAATCTGCTTCTTTTAATTTGGGGGGCGAGGGACTATTGCTATGTAGTTGGACAGAGCAAATATGCAGTTGTATTGCTCTGGGAAGTTTTCTGCTGGGGCTGGTAGGGGAAACCCTTTTCTCACGACCTCAGCAGAGCAGATTGCAGCTGGCTTGGTGGCATTCTGACTTATCTATATGGGCAGAAAAACAGGACATCTATGGGAGTTCCATGCATGTAAGGAGAGGGTGGATCCGAGCATGATTTTGTGCTTTGAGAACTTGCAATATATTTTTCTCCTTCCAGCTTCTGTTTGTGGTCCCTCTGCCCCACCCAAGATAAAAACGCCTAAGGGGTCAAAGACATTGAACCAGCCATTCCTTCCATTTAAATCCTCTATTGCCCAGAGCCATTTCATCCGACAAAACCTTAGCAGAAGCAACTCCAGAGGGGAAGCTGAGTTTGCAGAAACTTTCAGAAATGATTACTGGGGGCAATGATTTAATAACCCGAAGGCTGGACTCCCTCCAGGAATCCATCACTGTTATTGATAGAAATATTTAAAGAGCTTGGAGCCAACTATTAAGAAAAGGATGATAAGGCGTCAAATCAGGAAGTAAAAAAAAAAAAAAAAAAAGAGATGCCAGCCTATTATTTCTAAAACTATTAAAGACCTTACCTTTCTGACAGCTGAATTGGATCAGCTTAGACAGTTTGCAAAGCGCTGTGATCTAAGGCGCCACGTTATGCAGAGGGAGTAGTCGATCCGTAGTTAAGGCTGATTTTTAATCCCCCTGGACCTGAAATAAACAAACAAACAAACACGCTTTCTGTAATATTTAGGATTAAGTCTTATTGACAGGTAGGATGTGTTCTGAATGTTTTTAATAAAGTAATTTTTTGAAAAGATCGAAGTCTTAAAATAGCTTTTTGTTTTTAAGTGTAACATTTCTGTGTCCCTTTGTCTGCTCAGTGAAATGGGATTACATCACGACATCGAGAATGCAGTAGGTTAGATTTTTCAACAGAAATAAATTTAGCACAGATCCATTGATTCCAATGGAGCTAAACCAGTTTACACCAGCTGAGATTCTGGCTCAGTTGCTTCACTGTGTTACCAGGGCTCAAGTACAGTACTACCATGATTCGCCATACGAGTAGAGAGACAGATTTTTGACACTGGCTTGTGCAACAGGCAATTTGTGAGGGCCTGGATAGCAAGATGTGTAAGACATTGCCAGTGTCTGAAAACCTGACCCTATTTCTGAGGGGTAAAGAAAAAGCCAGTGGAAAATATAGCCCCTTCCCCCCCGATGACTTCTATCACTGATAAATTCTTTCAGTAATCAAAGCAAAGATAACAGGGTGAAGTATTCCTTGTATTCAGTGCATTATCAATGACATATTTTTATCCAAAATTTCAAAGGTTCTAGGACAGTATTCAACCTTTTCCATGCCACAATCTCCCTGGCATTCCCATCCCACCTAGCAAAATGAGAAGGGCAGAATGGTCATAACACCCTCTTCTTTCCTGTCCCTCTGCCACCATCTGTTCGCAACCCCCTGGGGTTCATTAGCCCCAGGTAGAGAATCAGTGTACTTGGAAATCTAGATGCTTGTTTTCCCACTAAACGGTTTGGCCAGCTCTCTTCACTCATTTATAATCTAGCGGCCCTGACATCCAGTTAATGTAAAAATAACCCCAAAGCCTGGTGTTTTCATTTACACAAAAGAAAAATGTAAACAATAAAATCCACTGCTGGAAATTTAGAAACCAAGAAACAATTAAAATATTTTTAAATAAAAGTTCAGGCCCCAATCCTAATAAGGTTTATGCACAGCTTAACTTTGCCCACTGCTGGTAGTCCTATTGATGTCAGTAGGACTATTCATGTGCTTAAAGCTAAGCATGTGCTGAACTGCTTTGCTGGATTGGGGCAAACACATTCAGCATCTTGCAGGATCAAGCCCACAGGGCTTTGCATTCAGTAGGAGCCTTTTCATTGACCGCAGTAGGCTTTGGCTCAGACTTATGGGTGCTGATCCATTGACTGCAGTTGACACTGTATTAGGCCCATAGTGTGTAAAGTGAAGCATGTGTAAGATTGGGGACTAAGACAGATAAGAAAAATATGTTTATATTTATTATATGGACAGTCTAGGATATTTTGAATGATTCATTTCCTTCTTTGAAGGTGCCTGGGTTTTGTAAATGTGCTAGGTAAGGACATTGTCATCAACATTAACTTTTTTTTAAACACAAGTTCTTCTGAGCAAATAATAAGTGCATATTACTACTGTTTACAACACTGTTGATTGTATTATACAGCAGCAAGTTTAGGATGGTTACATTTTTTAAATGCTGATTTTAATGCTTTTGTTTTAATTCTAACAGGAACAATGTTCCTTTCACATGGAGTCATAGAAGTTGGAGGTGAAAGAGCTTCCCACTGGCTCACCTAGTCCATTGCCACACATATTTTGATGAATAAATAATTAATGTCTAGCTAAATCACAAATAGGACATTTACCAGTTTTTAGAATAGCATCTAACTAAAAGGAGGTTTAAGTCAGACCATCTCATTGCTTGAATGAGGGGGCACAAAATTCAGGCCTGGTGTAAATCCACCCACTTCAGTGGCATTACACCAGTGACAAAATTAGCCTTTTTTAAAGCCTTTTGTGCCAAGCAGTGTGAATTAATCATTCCTTGGGGAAAGAAAGGATGATGTTAGTCAGTGATTTTAATCAATATTCCATAAAAGAAACTACTGGTACATTAAAAGAATGTCAAGATTGTAGAGTGAAGTGCTCTGGAAGTAAAGGTTGCCCACACCACCTTAACTCTGCCCCTTTGTGAATCCATATTAAGATATCACCATTAATTCATGATCCTATACTATTTATTCCACAAAGCCCCTGTTTCATACTGGTCAGAGGGCCAGTGTTAGGCCTGTACACCACTTAAGACCTATGGTGAATGCTAAAACATTGCACAGGCCTTTAAACTAGGACTAATGTTCCCCTCAGTGCACAGGCCAAATACTGTTCTGTGAATGAGACACCATTTTAATAATCCTGTTTTATCTTCATTGTTCAACATGCATGCCCATAAGTAATATGCTGTATAACATGCACATTAAATGAGGATGGGGATCTATGGTCCATCAAGACACAATGCTGATGGGTGTCCTGCAAGCACCTAAAATAGAAAGGATAACAGATGGGATCGATACCCCACAAACTAAGTTTTGCCTCTCATTGAAACCAGACTTTCAAGATAGCTTGACTTGTCTCCACTACAGAAGAGCTTCCATTGAGGCTTATTATCTCCATCCTCGCACAAGGTGAAGCATACACCACATGATTATTAATAAACATTTGTACGGCACCATACATTTATACTGCTGTTTAAAGAGATTGATAAGGCACGTTCCCTTTCCCCAAGAAGTGTATAATGTAAATAAGTCAATACAAATGTAGGTTAGACAATGGTCAACAGTTCAGGATAGAGCTGGTCAAAAAATGCAGGAAAATTATTGTCCAAAAAGTTTTTTTTTTTTAATTGAAATATTTCAACAAGCTCAGAGAGCGGTAAAAAAAAAAGTAGCAAAAATTCCTTGCAAAGAAATTTCACAAAAGTAGACAGAATGAAAGGGTTATTAATAATGATGAAAGAAAGAGGTGCTTGAAGGACTGGGTATTAAAAGATGAAGGGAAGGATGACCTGTTCCATGCAAAGGGGGCAGCATGATTGGAGTGCAAAGCTGGAAGTGGGAAAAGAGAAGAATAGATGATGTACAGGAAAGAGCTAAGTAAAAGCAAAGTTCAAAATCCTCATGTATACTACAATGTACTTTACGATTGATATCTATTTCCACTAGATGCTCTTTGAAGTACCCTAGTGGCACTTCAGTGTGGTCATCTGATCTGTTAATTACAATAGGTTCTCAGGAAAATTAATTAGATTTGATGAGTTCTGATTGGAATCATTGCTTTTCTCTGTGTATTTTTAAAGAAATAGCTTGCTTTGGAGAAGTACATTATCTTGGTTTCATTGTGTCATTCCACTCCAGGCATATTACACTGAGATGTTATGTTACCTAAAACCTGTTTTCAAACCTTCATGAGCTGTGGGGGTGGCTAAAACCTTTAATACTGAATACCTGGCTGCAGTGGGCCAATGACAACAAAGGTACATATGGGGCAGATAAGCAATGCAGTAGCACCGAGCCTCTATCATTACAGGAGACTTAATAGTGGGGAAATTAGTTTGCACTCTTTTTTGCTGCTTTTTGATTTTTAAAGATTGGAAATTCCCATCTTGTCCACTCCATTTTCCGTAGGAGACTATGGCCTTCTGAGATGTTAGCATATTTATGGCATTAGAGGCACCAAGCAAGGAAAACTGATTAACTGAGAGGGGAATAGATTTTTATTGAGACTGTTTAGAACTCTGGGATTTTTTCTTGTTGTTTAACACCTGTTTAACATATACTCGAGAGAAAAAGCTCTCTTTGTTAACGATTCAGCATCTCCACCCCTACAACTAAGATTGAGAAAGCCCCCAGTCCACATCTCTGAATTATCCAAGAAGTCCTCCAGCAAAAACAGGAAAGATTAAAACAAAAAAATCAGACATGCCAAATTTTAAATTAATAAACCAGCAAATTATTTTTAATAAAAAGTAAATTAATATGCTATGCCTTCAGGCCTCCATTATACATCATACAGCAGAAAGCGGGGGGCATATCCTTTTTTTCCTGCTTTGCACACCACCTATAAAAATGCTGTTTGATTTACATTTGGAACTGTGCATTGTTTATGATTATGATTTAAAACACTTAGAAAGTTTCATATTCTCCCATTCTTAGACAAACTAAGTGACTCACCCAGCACTTTCCATTCTCCTCTCAGTATTTTACAGATTTCAGGATAACCTCCCATCACACTAAATTGTTTTATAAGAGATCTAACACGATTTTGCTTTTGCAAGATTGGAGTACAGTGATTTCTCCATATTCTGGCATGCCAACAGCTCCCCATTCAATATTCCTTCCAGCTTAAGCAGATGGTGAGTTCCAAAATACGTACGTATGGATAATGTTTCGTGACTAACAAAAATAAGCTGCTCAGGACACTTATATCTTTGAATTAAATAACTGGGGATGTGTTCAAGAAAATCCTTTTACATATTGCTCTCAGGCTCCAAAAAGTGAATTTTTTTAAAAAAATTGTTTCTAAAACAAGAGCTCTAATAGTTTTTTTGATTTACAAAAGGCAATTTAACCAATTAAGGCTCACAATTGGATCCCCCAAGGCTGTGCAAAGCCCCACTGGTTATTCCCAGGGGTGCTGCTGGAACAATTTTTATAGTGGGGGTGCCGATGATGGAAACCATATATTTGGTGTTTGTTACTACTTCAAGACAGAGGCTGCGGGAGCACCCCTAGATACAGCACCACTGGTAATTCCCCCAGGGCAGGTGCCTGCACTCCATGGGATGTCTCACTAGCCTCAGTGGATCTCACTGCAAGACTGGGACAAAGTATTTCCAGGTGTCCAGAAGCTAAAAGGAGGAAAATCTACAGAGTTTCCCTCATTGCCAACTCTGGTGATTTTGTCATGAGTCTCCCGATAGCTGGTATTTCTCCTTCAAGTCCCACCTCTTGGAGTCACGAGAATCTCAGCTTTTGTTTTTGAAAAACAAAACAAGTGCGCTCCCAGCCCTGTGGTGGCAGAGAAAAGCTTGGAAAGGCAGACTTCTAAGCCTACCCCGAAGGTGCAGAAATCAGAAGGCCAACACGGGGGTGCTGGAATTGGGGGTGCCGGAATTGGGGGTGCCGGCTTGAAGCGGTTTCCATCAGATACAGGGGTTTACAGCGTCTTGCAATGGCTCTCCGCCCCCCCGCCGGACAAAACGGACCCGAAGTTTAATAACTTTACAAAAATAACATCTCCTGACTGTGAAGGCTGCCCGAGGTGTGGGGCCAGCCCTGGGGGCGGGCGGGGAGGCTGAAGCCTGGAGGTGCCGGCAGAGCCAGACTGGCTTTGGGGGAGTCGGGGCGGGGGGGGCACTGCCCTTGACCCGCTATCCGAGCCCCGTGCCCGGGGGGAGCTGGGGCTTTGCAAGGCAGCCCCCAGACACAGCCACCCCCCACGGGGGGGCGCCCCTGTGACCTGCACGCGGGGCGCGTCGCGCGCTCGCCACCTGCCCAGCAAAGCCGGGCTCCAGCGGCCCCGCGCGGGGGGGGAGGCGCTAGGAGTTCTCGCGAGAGCCGTTTGAGCGCGAGCCGGGCGGACGCTGCTGCTGCTCCGCGCGCCCCGCTGCCAAGCGCGGGGGACCGGCCCCATGGAGTCTGCAGCCCCCAAGCCGCCGCCGCCGGCCGGGAAGAGCAGGAACCTGCCATGGTAGGGGGAGGCGCCGTGCCTGGGATCGGGCCCCTCCACGTCCCCACCGCTGCATGCGGCAGCTGGGATCCAGCCCCCGGCATGGGGGGTGTGGGGCTGCTGAGATACAGCTCCGCTCCGTGCCCCCCCCCCCCCCCCGCATGCAGGAGCTGGCATGGGGTGTGCAGGGCAGCGGGGATCCGGGCCCTCCGCTCCCCCTAGCTGCGTGGGGGAGCCAGCCCCATCGCACTGCTGCATGCAGGAGCTGGTATGGGATATGTGGGGCAGCTGTTATCTAGGCTGCGCTCTCCCCCCTTCCCCTGACTGCAGGCGATATCTGCATGGAGGGCATAGCTCAAAGCCAGCACGGTTCTCCCTTGCTGATTGTTAACTCCCTCGTGCCCTCCCCCCATCTCTTAGAGGCAGTAGCTCGGTAATGGAGCATTGCACGGGGTGAGCCATAGGGAAGCAGCAGTTCCTGGGGTCAGAATAACTTTTACTCCCTGCAAGGGGTTGTGCGATTGCACGAGACTCTTCCCCTACCCCCCCCCCCCCCCCCTACGCCCCCCCTCTGAGAGGGGGTCCTGCTTCCAGCTGAGAGCTAGGGAAGCTGTTCCTTCCTGAGAGGCAGGAAGGGGAGATGCTGGGGAAGCAGGATCAATCTCAGGCACTTTTTGCATAGGTTGGGGCATGCTGGTTTGTTTGCTCGCCTGGTCTGATCTGGAGTAGCCTGCCCTCTCCATGGACCTCATCTGGGAGATCACTTGGGTAAATCAACAACAAAGTCTTTTATAACTTCAAATGCCATTTTCCTCCTCGCATGGGAGATGGATTCCTATATCTGGGACAACTCGTCCAAAGCCAGTTCCCTAGGGATCAGTAGAAATAAGGCTACCCTGCTTTGGTGGCTTTTAGTTCTGCATTCACTAGGCATGGCCCACTCTAAGCTCAATACAAACCATTTGTTTAAAAAAAAAAAAAACCAGGGTGTCCAACCAGTCCTGTACTTAGCCACACAAGAACACACCTTACCTGCTCTTTTGGGGGTGGGGCCATACTGCAACTCCCAACTCAGCTGCCTCCAGCATCTCCTCTGCCCACCTCCAATCAATCCCCTGTCAAAGCCAATGTGAAGACATAGAACTTGCATAGTATCTTGCAGTTAAAAGCATGGGGCTGGATCTAGTCCCTAAACTTGTGTGCGTCTTGCAGCATCTATAAAGTGATGGCACTGCAGTTGGTTCATGCAAGGCTTTTTCTAAATGTATAGGGCCAGACAAACCTTTGGAGTATGTCAAGATACCGTAGATGCCAGAGTCACCTGGCTTCCAAACGTAAGAGGGAACTGCAGCAGTAATCCTATTTAGAAAGAGTCCTCAGCTGAGATGAGGTGGTGCCTGGACTGGGCTCTCGATGTTAGGATTCAGCAGGGGTTTGGATTTGATGATGCTGGAGCCTCCTCCTTCCAGGCTTTGGGCAGAAAAATTACAAGCTCAGCTCTTTTTGTGAAGTTTTTATCATCTTAGACTTGATTCAGAAAACAGACCCCTCTGAACTGCAACCAGAACCATAGGACTAGATTTTGATGTCAGTACAAATTCAGAGTAGATTGAAGGTGAGTGTTAACCTAACCTTGTGGGTTGTTATCCAGCACTGGGAAGAGAACAAAGAGAAATCTCATGCCTGGAACACCTGGTTTCTACACTTGTGAAATGCCTGAAGTCTCAGCTCTTCATCTGCATTTATATTAAAATATCTTTATCTTTAGGGTGGAAAAATATCGTCCTCAGACACTGAATGACCTAATTTCCCATCAGGACATTCTGAGCACCAGTGAGTATTTAGTACTGCCACCGTTTTTCATCTGAGCCTTTCTATGCCCTTTGCAGACATGAGCTCCCAGGATACCTTTGAGGTAGGCAATGATAATTCCCATTTTACAGATGAAGCAGTTGAGGCAAAGGTGCTATGACTTGCCTGGGGTCACGGAGGAAGTCAGTGGTAGAGCTGGTAGTCAAACCCAGGGGTCCTGACGTCACATGATGTACTAGCCAGTAGATAATGCAGCTTCTCTTTCGCTAAGAAACAAACATCTTTGTAATTAGTGGCAAGCTTACAGAAGCCTGTTAAATAGCATTGCTTCCTTGTCATCCAATCAGTGATGTTGCCATTATTTTAACATGTCTCTCATAATAAACCCTTTTGGGGCATGCATGAACCTTTTTAGGGGAAATGCTCTGATTCTTTTATATGGGAGGGGGCCTAGATGCCATAATGATCCGTATGAAATTGCAGAGAGAGAGGAAAGGTGTCACAGTTGCTTAGAATTAACCTGTTAAGGGGGTCTCATTGCAGCCTTTGTAGAGTGCCCTTCCTGCCTCCTGTCATATCCTTATCAGCCTTTCAGCGTAACTGTTGTAACTGAACATGCCTGTTCCTGGAGAGTCAATCCAGCTTTACAGTCTTGAGTTCCATGCAGTTTGTTTTTTGTGGTCATCAGAAGGACTCATTCAGAGTTCATCATCCTTTCTTCTTGGTGCCAGGGGCCACAGATCTGTTACAGTGGGTACCTTAGCCTGCCCGGGGGGAAGAACTAGACCTGTCCGTCACTGGCAGCTGGGGAATGCCCCGCTCCCTGAAATTCCCCCTGGTTTTATCCGCCTTCCCGGCAATGGGTAGCTTGGCCAGACCACTCAGTTGCAGAGCTTTCCTGGGGAACATGCCCATCTTGCCCCTCAGATTAACGGTCATGTGAGCCAGAAATCCATCTGTCTTATACCCAGCCACATCCTAGGGCTGCGTTTTTGCTCCTTGGGAGATTGTCCCCTCAGCTCCTTTTCCTCTCTGAAGTGTTTGTAGTAGCTGCTGCCCTGGCAGGCTTCCGGGAGTGAGCTAGGCAGGGAAGAGCCAGGGCAAAAGGCAAGGCCCGTGGTCCTGCTTGACTCTCCTCGTCGAGAGCTTGGCCAGCTGTGTGGGCAGAGCATAGTTTCCCCCTCACAGCCCAGTCCAGCTGGGGCCGCCTCAGCCCCCCTCCCAGGAAGGAAAAGAGGCCATCAGGATTGGTATTGCCAGCTTCAAGGGCAAGCGGCTCGATGAGAGGGAGCGCAGCCTCGCTGTGGAAGAACAAACAAGCAGGAAGGGGCCCCTTTGCCCCACCATTTACTACATTCTTGCTCCTTTGGCCTCCGTTTTAGGAGGCCTGAGGGTTCCCCGGTGTGCACCAGTCACTACAGAGGTGAACACGGCCGCCTTCCCTGCGGGTGGGGGACTCAGCGCTTTGAACTGTGGGAGATTTTTTTTTTAAACCTGAAGGAGTGGTCTCGTCACTAGACAGGCCCTTTGCAGACAGCCACGCCCAGGGTGGTGTCACCTCAGGCCCCTCCCCTGGGCGGGAAAGCTCTCAGGTGGCATCAGCCCCATAACAAATAATAAATAATAATAAAATGACATGTCATCTGACCCCCTCCACCCGCTGTCACAGGCAGTGCTGACCTGGCGGATGGTATGGCGAGTATGGGCCTCTCAGCCTCAAAATGTCACAGTTTAAAGGGTTCTCCCTGTCTCAGAGAGCAGGACACCAGTCTGTTTCATACAGGTAATAGGGGCCTTTGTCATTGAATCAGGTGCTTGGGCAGATCTGTTCCCAACTCTCTTCATGTTAGCGTGGGAGATCCTGGGAAGCTCAGGCTAGTCAGAGTCACCAAACCAGTAGATTGACAGTTCTGGCTCCGGCTGGATGCTGAGAGCAGTATGGGTCATGTGGCAAGCTGAAGGAGTCCCACTATACAAAAGAGAATACCACCTCAGGCATAGGTGCTGGAACTAAGGGAGCGTGGGGTGCTGCTCCTCCTGGCTTGAAGTGGTTTCCATTATACACAGGGTTTACAGGTTGGGTCAATGGCTCTTAGCACCCCTAGTATAAAAATTGTTCCTGCCCGCCTGACTTCAGATGCCAAGGTGAGGTCAGTAGCTGCTCTTTCTTGCCTTAGAGCAACTCCAAGATTTACATGGCAGTGGCTGCATTAAGCAAACTGGAATTTCCCGCCAGAAATATCCTTGCTCATTTTAAGTCAGGTTGGTGGGCATTGATGACTGACCTCTTTGTATGTGGAAACAGCAGCAAAGCACCTCGTGGCCTCTCTGTGTGTCAAGACCCCGGCTGCGAGGTGGTGAATGGCCTATTTAAAGCTGGGCAACGTCTCTCACCACTTTGGGAGAGCAGCAGTGGGACTGTTTGTCTTTCTGGCTGAAGAGGCTGGGGCTTTGGGGTCTGATTACCCTTGCGCGGGACCTTCCACCATCTCTGCCTCATAGAAGAGGGCGGCAGTGCCAAATCCAATCCCCCAACCAGCACCAGACAGGTTAAAAATGGATCCTTGGAGGAAGTGATGATCAGTTGGGTCCTAGTAAGATGTCAACAAATGAAACTTACTCAAGTGGGTGAAGTGCATTGTTAAGGCCATGGAAGCGCTCTCAGATGAGACCCAGTACTGTACTTAGAATTCAGACAGGGAGTCCTCACGACTGTCACAGTATTCATTCCCAAAGTGAATTAAAGAAATATTCTTCCTTCGGTCAATTATCCAACCCCCTGTCTGCAAGGGGCATTGACAGTCTCGGGGCAGAGAAGTCTCTTCTCTTGTACTGAGAGCTGCTAGGTGGCTAAGTGACCAAATACATTCACCAAATACTACATATCGGTCATCTGTTTGTTAGCCAATGCCTTTTTTCGGCAGAAGTCTTCTCCATGCCTCAGTGCCCAGGGGAAGGAAGAGGATATATAAACTATCTCAGTTTGGATGATCCTGTTTCTCCCGCCTGGAGCCATGCTGCATGAAAGCCCCATTGTAACGAAGCTGTGGACCTTAGTTTGGTGACGAATAGGGACATTTATTTGCACTCTACCTGAAAATCTGCTTTCTTTGAGTAATAAGGTCCACAGATCCAGCACACCCTGGAGACAAATGGTCATCCAGAAGAGAGATGGAAATTGATACCCGAAGATTCAGGTTTATTCAATTAGGGGACGTTATTCCCATGCTCTGTTGTGCTTTTTCAATATTTAACACAATCTGTAATTTAGGAAAGTAGAATGGAATTATCCCAGCTGTGGAAGTTGTCACCTAGAGCAGTAGCTCTCAACCTTTCCAGTCTACTGTACCCCTTTCAAGAGTCTGATTTGTCTCCCGTACCCCCACGTTTCACCTCACTTAAACTACTTGCTTGCAAAATCAGACATAAAAAATACAAAAGTGTCCCAGCCACTATTACTGAAAAATTGTTGACTCTCATTTTTACCATAATAATAATAAAATAAATCAATTGGAATATAAATACCGAACTTACATTTCAGTGTATAGTATAGAGAGCAGTAGAAACAAGTCATTGTATGACATTTTAGTTTGTACTGCCTTCGCTACTGCTTTTTGTATAGCCGGTTGTAAAAGTAGGCAACTATCTAGATGAGTTGATGGACTCCCTGGAAGACCTCTGTGCACCCCCAGCAGTATGTGTGCCCCTGGTTGAGAACCACTGAGCTAGAGGGAACTTCAGGGTGTGAGGCATTTCCCTACTGCTAGTGACGGCCTGCTTTAGTTCTGCCCCCAAGCTGCAGGCAGGCAGGCTGAGGTACCCATTGTAAGAAATCGGTGGCTCTTATTACTCAAAGAAAGGAAACTTTCAGGTAAGCACAGATAAGTTTTCCTCATCTGCACTGTGTGGGCTCTTAAGATCCTCTGGCACTGTTTGTAAGGGCAAGGATGTCCTAGCCTACAGCGTCCCCTTCCCACCTCCTTTGTGCCCCACTTGGCTTCATGAACCCTACATTCCATGGGTGGCTATCATGCAAGGGGACTCTGTAGATAGCTGATGAAATGCTTGGGAGCAAAAGGCACACCTCTAAACTAGATGACTGTCAAAACCAAGCAGGACTTTTAAGCATTTTCGAGCAAAAAAAAATAAACTTGTTTCAAATGTGCCCCTCTCAAAATGGTCTCGTGATCATGTGCTGCACTCTGAAGGCATCTGGCAGTACAGCACAGGTACTAGTCGAGTTCAGCATGCAGGGGATGCTATAGGTTAACCCCTAAATCTAAGAGTGGGAAGACCAACAGCCACTCACTTAGTATCTAATCAGAAGGGTCTCTTCTTTTCCTCACCCCCTAACCCACCTCTCATCAGTTCAGAAGTTCATCAGCGAAGATCGTCTGCCTCACCTTCTCCTCTATGGACCGCCTGGCACTGGCAAGACCTCCACAATTCTGGCCTGTGCTAAACAGCTCTACAAAGACAAGGAATTCAACGCCATGGTTTTAGAGGTAAATCACAATGTCCTGCTGCTCTTGTTCATTTGAAAGTGGTACTTTCCAATCCCCATAACTCTGCTGCTGGTATGGGGAAAAGCTAGCCAGGGTTACAGGTCACATCCTGGAGTGCTTCTCCATAAACAAACACTACTAAAGATCAGCTTCCCTTTGCCTCTCTAGATAGTGAGACCTGCATGTACGCTGCAGTCTTCGGCCTGGTGTACCCAAGGACGTTGACCTGGTTTAAGTTAGACCAGTACAAGTCTCTTACTTTAGTTTGAGAGGCTTACGTCCATTTAGCTTAAACCTTTCCCAATTATTAACAACCATAATAGCAATACATAGCTCTTATGTAGCACTTCATCAGTAGATCTCAGTAAACTTCAACTGCTCTTCAACCAAAATAAGTGTCCATACAGTGGCTTGCACCAGTTTAACTAAATCTAAATCCCCACCGTAGTATTTCACCAGTGCAGCTTTCAGGTGTAGACAAGCTCTTGCTATGCAGAGGTGCATTAATAATGCCAGCGCCCTCTCTCTCTAGCTGAATGCTTCGGATGACAGAGGAATTGACGTAGTCAGAGGCCCCATCCTGAGCTTTGCTAGCACAAGGACAATCTTTAAGTAAGTGCCATAACATGTTTGCATCCCTTGCCTCCCAAGAGGTGGTTTCTCCCTTTATCTGGGCTTGGCCCCTTTCCCCACCCTGACATGCACCCAGTCACAAGGAGTCCACAGAATGTAAAGCATGACGCTGAAATACTGCTCTTGGCTTAAAAGGAGATGGTCCGTTTTTGGGGGAAGCACATGCTTTCTCAACGGACCATTACACACAGGAACAGAATGGGGTAGGTAGTGACTGGACAGGAGATGTGTGGAAAGTATTCCCTGCATGATAGGGGAGGAGGAAATATTCAGGGAGATAAGTAAGAAAGTTATTGCAGTCTCTGGGGGTCTTGTAACGCAAAGGAGAGAAGCGTGTCCCCACAGCTCCAGTCTGGTATGCTGTTTTGGGGGCTTTACTAGAGGAAGACTGGGGAGAGTGTTGAGATGAGCATCTGGGATACGAGTGTGGAGGGAACGGACTAAAAGATTAAAGGAATCAAGGCCCAACGTTCTCAGAAGTGGCCCCTGATGTGCAGTGCCTTGCTTTTTGGGGGGCCCATCCTGGGCCTGATTATCAGAGATGCTGAACATCAACTCCCAAAGTCACTCGAGCTGCAGGAGCTCAGCACTTCTGGCAGTCAGGCCCCTGGGTGTATCGAGCTGGGCACCAACACTCAATGGCCACTTCTGAAACGTGTCTCTTCATTGGCAGGGTGTGAACAATGCTGTGGAAGGGGGAGAAGATAGAGGATTCTGGGTACGCAAAGGGACACTACTGAGAGTCTGGGGTAAAGTGGTGTGAATCAGGTGGGAGCGATGGCGTGAAATACTGGATTTCCGCCGAAAAAGGGACGGGTGTAAGGAGGAGTTAATGCTTTGGTAGGACTGGGTCTCTCCCAGCTCTAAATCTCCCAGGGCCAAGCTCGCTGGCTGCGGGTTAGCTGCAGGCAGGAATGACGCAAGCAGCCGCCCCTTCTCTTTCCATTAGGAAAGGTTTTAAGCTTGTGATCCTGGATGAAGCAGACGCCATGACCCAGGATGCCCAGAATGCCCTAAGGCGAGGTGAGTGGCATTCGGCTTGTGCCCGGAGACAGGTGTGGTAGCTCTCAAGGGTTCTTGGTAATTTGCTGAGGTGAGTGGCATTCGGCTTGTGCCTGGAGACGGGTGTGGTAGCTCTCAAGGGCTCTCGGTAATTTGCTGAGACGGGGCCCCGTTAGGGTGACCAGATAGCAAGTGTGAAAAATCAGGACGGGTTGGGGTGGGGGTAATAGTCTATATAAGAGAGAGCCCCAAAAATCAGGGCTGTCCCTATAAAATTGGGACCTCTGGTCACCCTAGGCCCAGCTGTGATTTCATGCAGTTGTGCCTCCCACCCTCAGAGCACGTTGTCTACTTAAGCTTTTCCCAAGCAAGCGAGTGGTAACGCTGTGCATGTGACACGACCGTGTGTGTAGCAGGGTTGTAGGCAAGGGAGCTGTTGCCTACCACCCCAGTGACTGCATTTCCCGTGCTGAAGTGGCGTGTGTGTGCGTGCGCGCGTGTGTTTGCGTAGATCCATCAGTACCCCGCTTTGGGATGAAAGGAGCAACATACGTTAACTCCTGAAGGCAGCTGTGAGAGGAGGAAGCTGTACAGTATCTTCATGATAACGACACGGGCTCAGCATTCCAGGTCTTGACCAAAGGGGCCACCCACAGTAAATTCCTGGAAGTTCTTCTTTGGAAGGATAAAGGGCTTGAGTCCAGCCTCCGGGGGGGGGGGGGGGACCTCAAGCTCCAGGAATTCCAGGCTATTTCATAGCCTCCTATGGCCCCCGCTCTGCAGAGTGGAATTGGTCTGTGGCTTATACTGCCTGTGTTCGCTAACTCTCTTCTGACTGCACAAACGCAGCTTGGTGCAAGTTCTGATTGGCAATTCCCTTCCCCGCCCCTTCCCCCTTTGCAGTGATTGAGAAATTCACTGAGAACACCAGGTTTTGCCTGATCTGTAACTACCTCTCCAAGATCATCCCTGCCTTGCAGTCCAGATGCACAAGGTTCCGGTTTGGCCCCCTGACTCCAGAACTCATGGTCCCCAGGCTGCAGCATGTCATCAAGGAAGAGATGTGAGTGAAAAGCGTTGTTGGGGATGGGAGAGGGAGTCCGAACAAAATGGAAACGGAGTTTCGCATCGGCGGAACATCTGACCTATTCAGCTGCCTCCTGCCTTTGTTCATGCAATCACGGGTGTCCTCATTGCTTTCCATAATATCCTCCCTCCCCAATTTCTCTTGGCTCTCCTAAATCCTCCTCTTACCTCCGGAAGTAACAGCTGGCTTTGTCCTTCTCTCCAGTTTCCTCCACACATTTCTCCCCCTGCAGGGAACTGTGGCTTTCCTCAGTGGCTTTTCTTTTGTTCCCTTCAACCTTTGGCAGCTAGAGATGCCCGTAGGTCCTTGGGGGCTCTGCCTCTGAGCAGGTCCCTTCCTTAAGTGCTTTAGAGCTTCAAATGCAAGTATAGGGCTGAAAAGTGACTGAAAAGAGGAGAGGCCTCCTGGAGTCCCCTTGGTTTGTGGTTTTCCAGGGCAAATGTACTCAGGTCCCCTCTACTGGTGGCCAGCTGTGTGAACCTGAGCTGGATTTTCTCCTCCTTACCCTCATCCCCACTAACGAAGGTCCTAATTGCACCTGAGCCTCGCCGTTGACGGGTGGGGGGGAGGCTGCCCAGGTGCAACACAGCAGAACCAGGCTCTTGTTAGAGCTTAATTACTCTGTGAATAATGCTCCAGGCAGAGTGGAAACTAGCTCACTCCTTCTACTAGAGCTGTGTTGGCTCCTTGCTTTTCCTACTAAAGATCTCTGTGTGCCCACGCAGGGAGCTTGTGCCAGGGGAGAGAAGGGGCCGTCCCTTCAGAGTAGAACTGCTCTTTAAGACCAATGGAACCAGCCACGGTTTGTGATTAAAACCTTGGTGGCATAGCGGAGCTGTGGGCTGGTGTTTAACTCCTGAAGAGCTGGGTAGCAAGGGAAACCAGTCGGAGCTCAACCTGGTCCCAGGCATGGGGTTTTTTGACGTGAACCTTTGGGCTTGATTGGCCACAGGGAGAGCAGGTGCCGCATAGGTGAGGCGTGAGTGCAGTGGCAGAGGCATGTGTGTGATGGAAGCTTATCGTGGGGGCAGCTATTGTCCACCTGCTTCTAGCCAGTGCTGCTCTTTGGCCCAGCAAATTCTCCTCTACCTCACTAGGCCTCTCCCCTGGGAATACTTCCTTTCTGCCTCCATAGCCTCATGGCTCTTTCCATGCCCCTCTTGGGGTCTGCTGGTCCGACTGAAGGTTATCTTGTACAGCCCCGCTCCAGGCAGTGCAATCGGAGGAGCTGCCTGCTCACATGGGGGTGGACTGTCTGTCAGTCTACTTCGGCCTGAACAAAGGGTCCTGAGGTGTCAGGACCTGTCGTCTTTGCTCCTGGCAGCCAGGAAGAGGAGAGAAGATACCATTTTGCATAGAGACAGGGGGCCCCAAACCTGTCACGGTGCCATGTCCGTACGTGGCTTTGTGACATTGTCAGGACTGTTCAAATATTGGGGTGTCCCCTGGTGGCTGTTGTGTGACTCAGCAATTCTCCAGGGCTGTGCATCCTGAAATCTGTGTCTTTCAGGGCTGACGTAAGTGAAGATGGGATGAAAGCATTGGTGACCCTCTCCAGCGGGGACATGCGCAGAGCTCTGAATATTTTGCAGGTACAGTCCTGTGTGTGGCTTCAGCTTGTTCCCCTCCAGCCCCAGAGGCCGCATCTCTGATTTCAGAACGGCAACGGTGCCACGTGTGTAATGGCCAGACGGATGTCTCCTCCCTTGACGCGTGCGTGGAATGGTTCACGGGGTCAGGCCCGTTGGTCACATGCAACACCCTCATCCCCATGGATAAGGGAGAGATTCAGGGGCACTTCCTCCACTTACTCAGAGTTGCAGGTGGTATTTGTAGGCAAGAGTGCATTGCGGGCCTAGGCTTCCCAGTGTGCGCTTGCTTGCTTGGCTCTGCTCCAGCCCAGGGTCTCCTTGGAGACTGGCTACAGCGGGAGCAGCCAGGTAGAGATGGTAATGCAATCACAGGCAATGGGTTCACCTCAGCGCCCTCCTGAACCCTCAGCCCTTCTCCCCACCGCATCCCTGAAGCACTGCAGTGACTTCTGGGGAACCAGCGCTGGCTGAGGACCATTGGCAAGTGGCTGAGTAAAGCTGCAGCAGCAGATGGTATACAGGGAAGGCGGGTGGGGAAGCTAGTCTGTTCTGTTACTGATTGCACAGATTGTCTTTGGGGAGGGGGAGAGACCATGGCAGATTCTTCTTCACTCCCTGGACTGAAGCGACTGTGAAATGGCACATGGGTGGAGTTCCATGTCTGCCTCTTGGTGACTGTGGTTCAGATGAGAAGCAGAACGGCTCCCTCCACTACCTTCCTTGCAACTCACGGCAGGCTGAGTCCTTCCTTCCTAAAACGCTGTCACCGGGTTCTTAAGGGCCCAATGACACCTGCACAGCCCCCGTTGCCTACCCTAGATTTATAATGGGTGACATCTGTGCACTTAGAGCAGTTTCTGTTGATGATGCACAAGGGAGAACAGGATCCGGCTTGGTCTTCTATGGTGCACGGGTCCCGCCGGGCTAGCGGGAGGGAAAAGCAGTTCTAGTCACAGAGGGTACATCCACACAGGGATAAACAACACGTGACTGGCCCGGATTAGCTGGGCTTGGGCTCTAGGGCTGAAAAATTGCTGTGTAGACCCTTGGTCTGGAGCCTGAGCTCTGAGACCCTGCGAGGAGGGTCCCAGAGCTTGGGCACCAGCCTGAAGGTCTACACAGCAATTTTTAGCCCCACAGGCCAAGCCCCAGGAGCCTGAGTGAACTGACCCGAGCCAGCCGCGGCCACGCTGCGGGTCTTTTATCCCCGTGTTGACGTACCCTAAAGGTCTGATGGCCAGAGCTGCCCTCCAACCTCTCCTCCTCTCCTGGCAGAGCACCACCATGGCCTTTGGGAAGGTGACGGAGGACACCGTGTACACCTGCACGGGGCACCCACTGAAGTCTGACATTGCCAACATTCTCGACTGGATGCTGAACCAGGACTTCACCACTGCCTATAAAAGTATCCTTTTGATTGTCCCCATTACACCGCCCGGATGGGCAAGTGAGACGGGTGTCCGACTAACATGGTGACAATGCGGTGGCATCCCGCGGCCCCTTTCACCAATAGTGCGAATGGAAAAGGGAGGCTTTTGCATTATAAGGCACTTGGCCACTCGCGTTACTCATGCCAATTAAATCTTTATGGCATCCCCGGCTCGTACATCTACATCTCCCCTTCTCTCACGGGGAGTGGTGCTTCCCGGGGACGCACTGGTTCCCTTTGATCAGCACGGGGAAGCTCTGGGTGTTGCAATCCTGTGGGCTGATGTCTGAATTGCGGATGTGGTGCAGCTCCTTTCATTTCCAACCTCCAAACATTCGGTGCTCCACTGACAGGGAGCTCGGGGTCCGATCTGCTCCCTCATGGCTGTAGATTCAGAGCTGATCCTATGTTTGCTCACCCCACCAAGGATCCAGTGAACGGGGGGACAGGATCCCTTGTTTCAGTGGCATCTACTCCTAGGCTTCAGAATTCTGTGCAAAAAAATCCCTTGACTCTCTCCTCAGAAATCCTGGAGCTGAAGACGCTGAAAGGTTTGGCTCTGCATGACATCCTGACAGAGATCCACTTGTTTGTGCACCGAGGTAATGCTCCTCTGGCCGGCCAGCACGACATGTGGTCACCCCGTTCTAACATGCATATCCACCAAAGTAGCTTGTAGATGGTGTTCCTCATTAACCCATAGGAAACGAATCCCTCTTGGGGCCTGGCTACGGTCTGGGGACTCTGGGTGAGGCTATAACAAGGGAAGATGGTGGCTGTGCTATGGGAAGAGGCAGCCCCACAGGTAACGCCTCACCGTACATGGTTCCATTCACCGGTTAAACTGCAGTGGGCCAGAGGTGGGGGAAGAACTGGGATGGAGCTGGCCGCAGAGCAATAGCCCAGTTTGGATTTTTCACTGCCTGTTTAGCAGTGTCTGACCCGCCCTGTTTTGCTTTGTGGCACATGGTCTTTATGGCTGAGACACATTTGCTATTAGCAGCACGTGTTTTGGGTGGGCGAGAGATTGGCTGCTACAGCCATCTTCAATTACTGTCTCAAATAGCCATTCTCCCTCACAGGGTGGGGCAGGTCCCCTTAGGAGCCTTAAATGATTTGAGGAGTCGTTGTGGCACCTTAGAGACTAACACATTTATTTGGGCATAAGCTTTCGTGGGCTAGAACCCACTTCATCAGATGCATGGAGTGGAAAATGCAGTAGGAAGATATATATACACAGAACATGAAAAAATGGGTATAGCCATACCAACTATAACAAGACTAATCAATTAAGGTGGGCTATCATCAGCAGGAGAAAAAAACAAAACTTTTGAGTGATAATCAGGATGGCCCATTTCCAACAGTTGACAAGAAGGTTTGAGTAACAGTAGGGGAAAAAATTAGCATGGGGAAATAGTTTTACTTTGTGTAATGACCCATCCACTCCCAGTCTTTATTCAACCCTAATTTAATGGTGTCCATTTTGCAAATTAATTCCAATTCAGCAAGTTCTCGTTGAAATCTGTTTCTGAAGGTTTTTTTGTTGGAGTATTGTGACTTTTAGGTCTGTAATCGAGTGTCCAGGGAGGTTGAAGTGTTCTCTGACTGGTTTTTGAATGTTATAATTCTTGACATCTAATTTGTGTCCATTTGCGTAGAGACTGCCCGGTTTGGGCAATGTACATGGCAGAGGGGCATTGCTGGCATTCTAAATGACTTGATGCTTTTTTAAAACGCCACATTTACTCAACCTGTCTTCATCTGTCTCCCTAGTTGACTTCCCGCCTTCCGTCCGAATCCAACTCCTGATCAAAATGGCAGACATCGAGTGAGTATCCCTTCCATGTCTGTTGCTTTGCTTGCCCCAGCTGCCTTTTCTCCCCTAACAATTATCTTTAAGATGATGAGGTTTGGCCTGTCTGAACCCTTCCTGTGGGAAGGTTACTGTTAATGCTGCAGCCCTCGTTCACAACTTTGTATCCCATTGTAGGACTGCACCCACTATCTTCAGTGGCCCCTGCATGTGTTTTAGCATGGGCATGTGCAAAATTGTATATTTTCAGAAGCTATCCGTGAAGTAGATTTTTTGTTTTTGTTTAATTGTAAAACCCACATCTTGCCCAGCTTGTGCTGGGACCGACCCAGCAATACCTGCAGCGCAGGATCTGGCCCATGGAGTATTTACATTTATGCTTTTCTTCTGCCTTAGGTACAGACTGGCTGCGGGGACAAGCGAGAAGATTCAGCTAAGCTCCCTTATTGCTGCGTTCCAAGTCACCAGGGACTTGATTGTAGCTGAGGCTTAGGGCCAGTGGCTTCCTGCGAGCACAGTTTACACCCTCACCCCTCCCGCTAAGAAGTAAAAAAGAAGAATGTCCTTGTCTGAACACGAGTCCAGTGGCTTCTGCAGTTCCTTACCCCCTGTATTAGAAGCCCTATATACTGGTGACAATGTAGGGGACAAATTTGACCTTCAGATACGTGCACCTCATTGCTCTTGACTTAAGGGGAACTCAGCACAAGCATTTGAGGGAAGAATTTAGCCCTTTGCAGCTAAGGGTGAGGTAATAGACACAGTGCTAAGAAGTTGTCCGTGTATAAGCTGCAGCATGAAATACACCTTGGAAGGGAAGTAAGGTAGGGAAGAGATGAACCTTACACCCGAGGAAGGGGTTGACTTTGTGGGGCCCACTGTAGCTAAAGCTGGCTGTCGCTGGGTTTTAAGGCTGCAAGCTCCTTTCATGTCCTGGGAGACTTTGGTCCAAATTCACCAACAGTGTAAGTATCTACATTTCCCTGACGAGTAGAACTGCACTCCTACAGCAGTAGCAGATTTGACCCATTTAGCCTGCAGGGACTTTAGGGGCAGAATTGTGTATAGCAGAAGGGGACTAGAGCTTTCCCCTTGTATGAGACTTTAAATGATGTTTCCCATGACACAATGTCACAGGAAGCCTTAACTGATCTCAGAAGGATCTTCTCAAACAGACATGGTGTACCATTACCTAGTGCAGAATACAGGGGTCTCTTGATTTAATCAATGCCCTAAATTCTGTAAACTGGCTTTACAGTAGATGCTTCTGGCCTGCTATCCTGATTGCAGGAGGTTAGTGGAGTTACAGCCTAGGAAGGACAACACACTAGTCAGTTGTATGAAAGGGAAAAAATTTATTTTGCCTCTTGAAGTTAATAAACATCTCAGGCTCCTGTGTACATGATGGCAATACTACAGATCATGTTCAAGTAAAAATTAAAACCATCTTCACCAGTCAGGATGCTTGACAGGGCCCATCTGTGTCCCAGTGTGCTCTTTACATACAATGGAGAAGAAATACCCAAGTGAAGAGCTGTGAGCGATAGGGTCCAGTCATTCTACGAGCTTGGAGAGCGATGCTCCATGGACGAGTTGGTCAGCTGTAGTACTGAGGTATAACAAGTGGCTGGGGTGTTGAGACTGCTCTTCCATGCAGATGATGGGGATTTCACCACCCTTTCTGCTACAGGTTCAGTGCACATATGGGGCTCAGAGTTGCTGGCCAAGATAGATATTTAAGAAAACTGCTAGTTTAAAGGGACAATACCCCCTCCCCCCACTAACCTTGCTCCCAGCATTAGAGAAAGGGCCCCCTAGTCTTGCTGCTGTGATCCGTTAGTGAGCTCTCGTTCAGAATTTTAACACATTAGTTTTAGGTTCACTGGATCAGACCTAGCTTCACCCAATCTGTGGCCAGGAGTAACCCAAGCTGAGTGGTGCCACTTTTCCCTTTGTTTTACTATTACAGCAGCAGGGTGTGGACAGCTATCTTCGAGCTAACCTATGCTATCACTTGTGCTCATTAAGAGGAAGTCCACTAGCACTTAAGGTTTGGGGGTATTTTTGAAAGATTTAGGGATATTAAAAGCTTAAGTCTCTTGGGGCTAGATTCCAATTTATAGGTGATGTAATTTTTCTAAAAAGGGGAAAAAGTCTCCCCCTAGTTTCAAGGGGAAGTTATTAGCCTGTCCTGTCAGTCACTACCATGCGTTCTGAAGTAGCTTGTATGGCACTAGATACGGGGGTAGTTATAAAAAGGGGGAATGGAGCAATTACGATAAAGCATGTGCTGCTACTGCTGCCAGAAACGAGCCCAAATGAAACGGAGGAGTATGAGAGACAGCATCCCCCCCCCCCCCCCCTTGATACAGTACATGAGTCACTAGCCCTGGCTGGAAAACTCCCTGGAAACTAGACTCCAAAAAGCAGCACTTTGGCAGGAGAGAAAGTGAGCAAGCAGCACAAGAGCGGGGACAATAGAGCCCTGTCATCTGCATGAAAAACTGGTCATCTGCTGTCTCTCTGCCAAGTGAGAGAAGTTACCATAGTGCCAAGAAGTCACCACTCTTAAAAACTAGGCCACAGAACGTTTACTAGGATAGTACACTGGATAATTCAACAACTAGACTTGTCAACGTGAGTGAACAAATCAGCTCTGGTAGTTATTGGCTGTATTTTAAATCCCCCTCCACACACACACACACATTTGCAAAATTCACAAGTTCATGCTTGGCCTCCCCCATAATGCAAACTAGCCAGGCTCTGCCACAATTAGTGTATGCCATGGGGATACAAATAAAAAGCTGCCCAAAGTTGAAATCACTTTCACAAAAATAGACCAGCAGCTGGCTTGGTGCAGAGCACCCCCCCCCCCCCCCCCCAGTCACTGTCCTTAAGGTGTTCACCTCTCCATTACACACAGGAGAAAGCCATGCCTTACACCATATAACCAAACCACAAGTACTTTGCTAGTGTCTCTGCCAAGTGAGCTGATCAAGCCAATTTCAGACTGGCAGCCACACTAGTATTAAGGGGATCTTTCACCCCTCAAAGTTAAGACCTCAATCTCACTCCTCACCAGGCCCCTGCGACTGAACATTCGGGGCTCCCTCAGGGCCGTGTACTTTTGTCACCCACAAAATGGCTCTAGGAAGAGCATCTCTAACTCTTCAAACCCAAAAGGGGGAAACAAAACCTTTTATTTTGAAGTCTTTGCCCACAATGCAGAGACTTGTTCAGGTTCAGCTGTCTTGGAACCAGGCCAAAGAAAGTAATAAACATGAAAGCCACTGCCTCGTTGCGTAACTCAACTAGGGGACACAGCTTCTCATTCGTGAAAGTGCAGGTTTGAGTTTGGATTGCCATACCAGTGAAGGCAGCTTCTCACAGCCCTCTAGCTTTTAACACACAACGTTCAGCAATTGCACTTGAAGTGAAAGCATCTAGAGAGAATTGAAACGTGTGTTGCTGTTGGCAGGGTCCTTCTGAACCAAATGCCCTGCACAGCCATCAGCGTGGATGGATCACTTGAGTAGAACTCTTGCTCCTTGTCAGAGTTGAATTCTAACAAATTCAAAGCTCAATCAACTAGCCCACTGCATGTTTTTGCTGGGTTCTCTTATTAAAATAACCTACATGGTCAAAGATACAGCCCCAAACAGAGGAACAGAAATCCTTCTTGTACTAGAACCATAGAACGTAGTGGGTCTTCGTGATCATTTTATAACCCCAGCTGCTCTTCCGTTCCAGAACAAAGCTCGGAAGGAAGGAAGGAAGCCAGCCAGCTCCAGGGTTCTTTGGACCCCATGTACTACACAGGGTTTAAAAGGTCCTGTAAGTGAGGAACTCTTTCATTTTCTTGGGAATGGGTAGTGCTAGAACCTGGTACGTTGTTAGGAAGGTGCGGAGAGCTTTACGGCACAAGTGCTTGAGTGATGAGAGGACCTTGGGGGCGCTCCAGAACTGGACGTGGCCATCTCTCGTCCTGAAACAAGAGACGGAGGACAAAGGTTAGCATCCTCACAGCTCAGCATCTGAACAACACAGCATGTGTGCCCTGACCAGACATGCCAAACCCATGGAAAAAAATGCAGAAATTGGGCTTGTTTTTGGCTTAATTGGCTTGGAAATGGCTTGTTGGCTAGTTTTTGGCTTGTAGCTTATTGCTTCTTTTTTTTGGTCAGCTCCCGGCCAGCAGGGGCAATGAGTGGAGAGAGTCAGGGGTGCACAGTGGGCCCACCACAGTCCCAGACTGCACGCCGGGGAGGTCTAGTCACACAGTGTTGGGGTTCTTAGGGATTGGCTTGTTTTGAAATGGGCTTAGCTTGATTTTTGGCTTAGTGTGAAAGTCAGGATGCTTATTTACCACATGAAAGTTGGCAACTGTGGCCCTGACCCCACTCCTGCATGGGGAGGAAAGAAAAAGCTGCTCACACAGGACTTTTAGGAAGTGGCTAGTCATCAATCACTGACTTGCAACAGCCTTGCAGATTTTCCACTCCACGGGAGACCACGGGCGCTCACTCGCACCCCTTTTCCCCACCGCCAGGTGGGATGACTTCATGAGAGCCCACCCGGCACACTCAAGAGAAACCCAGAACTCAAGGCCTCGTTTCTGGTTGAGAAAGCTGCACTGTCACTGCGTGTTCCGACAGAGGTTGCTGCAGACACACAGGAGAAAGGCTGACTGCAGCATCACCGCTCGCTGCTGAACCCGAGAGGAGCGGGGGCGGGGAGGTTGCTAGCTGAGGTGGAAGAATAAGGCAGGAACCCAACGAAGCTCGGTTAGGAGGGAATTGGGAGGGAAGACAATGCTCCGAGCACAGTATTTTCCAACATCGCTCTCTCCTGGCACCAAGGTCATGTCCACACTAGGAGCCTTATTCCAGTATAGGAATCACGCTGTAATACACCGGCAAAGTGCTCCTAGTGTGGACACAGCTATGCCAGGAGTATTTGTGGCACCTTAGAGACTAACAAATGTATTTGAGCATAAGCTTTCGTGGGCTGCAGCCCACTTCATCAGATGCATGGAAGGGAACATACAGTGAGAAGATATTTATACATACAGAGAACATGAAAAGGTGGAAGTTGCCATACCAACTCTAAGAGGCTAATTAATTAAGATGAGCTATCAGCAGGAGGAAAAAAACTAAGAAAGTAACAGTCTTAAAGGTGTCAAGTATCAGAGGGGTAGCCGTGTTAGTCTGAATCTGTAAAAAGCAACAGAGGGTCCTGTGGCACCTTTAAGACTAACAGAAGTATTGGGAGCATAAGCTTTCGTGGGTAAGAACCTCACTTCTTCAGATGCAAGTAATGGAAATCTCCAGAGGCAGGTATAAATCAGTATGGAGATAACGAGGTTAGTTCAATAAGGGAGGGTGAGGTGCTCTGCTAGCAGTAGAGGTGTGAACACCAAGGGAGGAGAAAAGATCTTAAAGGTGGCAATTTTGCAACAGAACAGCTTCAAAAACAGACTCCAACGAGAAACCACTGAGCTTGAATTAATATGCAAACTAGATACCATTAACTTTGGCTTGAATAGAGACTGGGAGTGGCTGGGTCATTACACAAATTGAACCTATTTCCTCATGTTAAGTACAGTATCCTCACACCTTCTTGTCAACTGTCTGAAATGGGCCATCTCGATTATCATTACAAAACTTTTTTTTCTCCTGCTGATAATAGCTCATCTTAATCTAGCATCTACACTCTGGCTTCTGCCAGCACAGCAGCGTCGGTCAGGGGTGTGATGACTGATACAGCTGTGTGCTGGCAGAAGCCTGTAGCGGAGACCTGGCCTAAGACTGCCCTGAGGATGCCCAGTTTTGAGACAGCAGCAGCGTTGCAGAAGGTTTTGGGTCAAAGTGGAGTCACATTCCCCCGCCTCCCTCACCCCAAACTTAGCACGAACACAATGCGCTCTCGGCAGAGCACGTCCCACGGGCCTGCACAGAACGTACGCACCCTGTGGCAATAAACCCGCCGTGTGGGAAGTAGACGCAGCACAGGCCATTGGTCATAGGTGCAAATGCCACTGGAGTTCTTAGTTCCAAATCCCAGATCCGCAGGAGTCTAAAGGAGAGAAAGAGAAACACAATGACGACCCTGGAGTTCACAAACCCAAGTGGCACTAGCTACTCCAACTGCACCAGCTAAAATAAATGCTCAGCCGTCAAAGTTAAAATAACCACACACGTTTCTAAAGCAAATTTCATCCATAGGCCTCCAAGCAATTTACAAGGTTACTTAAGCTTCATGACTCCACCGCAAGGCAGGCATTATACCCATTTTAGAGGGGCTTAAACCAAGGTAGAGATAAAGTGACTTGGCTCAAGGTCATAAGAGCAACCATGCTGGGTCAGACCACGGACCATCTTGCCCAGTATCCTGACTGTGACAGTGGCCCATAAGCAAACTGGGTGGATGGAAGCGGTTTCTGCTTCTGAGAACTTCCATGTACCTAACCCATCCCCCCCCCCAAAATGTGCTAGAGATACCAGCACCAGCTGGGACAAAAGGACTATCACACACCACCCTTGCCAGCTTGACCTCGCTCAGATGGTAATCAGGCCAACGATTCAATACCAGGGTTAGCTCGATCTCCACAGGCACGTTCTCAGTGTCACCAACCCTGATGTGCAAAAATAACGGTTCCATAAAAGCTCACAGAGCCTTGCAAAGCCCTTTGGGACAAGGAGCTGGGACGTTTGCCTGTACAGTGCCAACAATGGCACTGGACAAAAAGCAGCAGCACCAAGTTACAGTCCTGATCTTAGCCCACAAGAGGCTCTCAATCTGCCAGGAATTCTCTCCAGGGTCCCGCACAGATTTCCAAGGCAGCTGACAGCACCAGGGGAGTGGAGGCAGCAGAACTTAATTGGTTGCTAGTCAGGATGCTATTGGTGAATCATGGTGTGTAGCCCAACAAGACACTGGTCTTGGGAAGCTGATGTTTTGGCCACACCCATCCAACTCCCCTTTTGAGCATGGCACTGGCATACACACCTGAGCCAGCTGTTTACCTGCTGATCTTACTTTTAGGCCTTGTCACCATGGCAACCATGTCCAAAGAGGAGTTACATAAAGCTACCTGTGATGGGCAGTGTCTACAGCCCCCAGTACTGCCCCCAGCAGACAAGGGACCAAAGACATATCAAACCAAAACCAGAGTCAAGTCATGCTGCTCCGAAAGCCCCGGCACCAGCAGAAGCAGCCAGCTTCAAAAGGCAGAAGTCCCTGCTGGAAAGCTGAGGACCAGAAGCCGAGAAGAGCTTTGTAGCTCATCTTAGCTGCTCTGGCAGGGACCCTGCAGTAGACAGCCATAAGATACTAAGTCCCTCACCTGTCATCTGCCACCGTAGCAAGATACAAGCCTTCCGGAGAGAAGCACACGGACCTCAGGGAGCTGGCATGGATGTCACTGCCATAGTCCAACGCCGGGGGCAGCGGAACGTGGCTAAGCAGGAGGGAAAAGGAAGAGCTCACTCATCACGTCCGTTTGAGCTGTAATGGAGCCCTGGCCCGTACAGCTGTCTGGGGGTGTGTTGGGGGGGACACATGGTAAATCAGAGCTCCTGCCTTCCGAGAGACATTGTGGCTGGTATTGGAGCGCAGCTCACAGGTGTCACTGTTAAACGTGCATTTCCCTTGCCGCGAGCGTGTCACAGACTGTGCGTCTTTCCACGGTGAGAGCTGTCCAGTCCCTGGGCTGCTCTTTAACAACTGGGAAGGAAAGTGCCCCAGTGCTGCGCTGTGGGGCGGCTTGGGGGCCAGGCACTCATCACAGACTCCAATGCACCGCGGGGAAAGTGCTGGGACCGTCTCTTCCCTCGCATGCCGTGAGAGCAACACCTAAAGCAGTAACAGGCAGCCACCTGCCCTCGTGTATGGGAAAGGGCCATTCGTTTGCCACCTTCTCCCTCCTGGGGAGGAGCGGCGCAGAACGATATGCACAGCAGGGGGAATGCGGCTAGCAGTGTGCAGCAGCCCCTAATACCGGAGCACCCTCAGGCACGTTCTCCGCCAGCGCTCCCTCTCCTCAATGCCCCTCTGCTCACTTGGTGCCCAGGAAGCTCCCAGGGCCCCCCTCCTTACCGAAGCGTTCTCAGCTGCTCCCCTGTGTAGGGGTCCCACATGATCACGCAGGTGTCGTAGGAGGCCGTGACCAGCAGAGCAGAGTCTGGTGAGAAGTCACACGACACCACGCTGCTCTGGTGCCCTTCCAGCTTCCTGATGAGGGTGTAGGAGCGCATGCTCCACAGGAAGGCCTGGGGGGGGGGGTGCACGGGGAGAGGGTTACAATCTCTGCTCATGGGAAGGGAGCAGCCCCTCGCCTGGGAATGCTGGGGAGAGAAGGATCTCCCTTATCGTCCCCCATGGGATGTCACCAACCAAGCGTTCGCTTCTGAGACACCGTGGGGGAGGGGGAGAACAGGCACCGCTCATGCAGGCACCAGCCAGTCTGACGCATGCCAGCTCTCGGCTCAGCATGACAGACTCTCTGCAACATAAAGACTCCAACTGAATGGCCGCGCATGGCAGTGACAGCACGAGGGGGAAGGAACAGGGGTCTAGCCCCCGAGCTCGCTGGGTTAGCCAGGGAGAGTCTCCTTTGGGTGGCTGTAACAGCAGCCAGAGCAGGCCATTGTCACCAGTGGGAGGGTGGCCAGGACCCAGAGCCTTGACAGAACCCTCCCCCCGGTGATGGTAACAAAAAGGGCTTGGGACATGTACGGATGGACCTTGTCCTCCTATCTCCCCTGCTCGCTGCATCCTGACACCCACACGCTGATCTCCCCAGGTCCATGCACAACGGGGCCCGGATCCTTCACCAGGGGTCTCGGGCACTCCTGCAACAACTGCGTCCAGGGTACCAGAACATGCCCCAGGAGCAGACCACAGGGCTCAAAACCGGGAACAGGAGGAATAGTAGCATGTCTGCGCCACCTGGCAAGTCCTGCGAGCAGCGGGAGTGGAGTCTAGTGACGGGACAGCGTACCCAGCCCCACCCTGCAAGCTGCTTCATCTGGGCCTGCTCCGCCCAGCTTGATGGTGGAAGAGCAGCATCTCCAGACCCAGCTTCCGGGAGAATCCTGCCTTAGCGCCCGAGGCGCTGGCACGCGGGTGGGAGAGACAGCGCTCTCTCCAGATCTTCCCATCCCCTCCCTTCTCCCCATCCCCCACGGTCTGAGCAAGCAGCAGCCCTGGGCTTGAGACACAGCGAAGAAGATGAGGCTTTGGACTCTATCACCATGGCGTGGGGGAGGGCAGGATATCGTACCTGGGAAAGACAAAGGACAGGAACTGTGGAGGATGGGACATGGGTACAATAAACAAGGGTGACCCCTGCTGACCAGTCTAATGAATGACACCACTGGATCAGGGAGAAGGGCTGGGATGGCAGAAGAGCAAGACGGGTAATGGTCAGGGGCAGTAAACACAAGGCAGGTCCATTCAGAAGAGCTGCGGGATCCCAGAGACCCGAGGGCCAGCACACACCACTAAGCCAGCTCGTCCGCACTACAGAGGATACGGTGAGCTCTCTGACAGCTGAACGGGCGAGAAATGAGACCACTCCCCCCGCTCCCCAATAATAGGCAAGACTCACCGATTTCTCTCCAGCCGCAGAGCACAGCATGCTGCAATCAGGGGAGATGGAGCAGCAGTACACCCACTGCGTATGGCCAGACAGCACCTGGATCTGCTTACCTGGGGATGGCAGCAACAGTTTGTGAGAAAAATGTCTAGTCCAGAGACAGGGAGAGCTGGAAGGCTGGTTCCTACCTCCACCTGCTCTCTCTGAAGCCAGCCCTGGAAGCAGTGTGTCTCAGACCAGATTAGATCTGATAGATTTCCCCATGCAGACACTCTCTCTGCTGCATCGGGTTTATTCTCAGGGCATGTCTACACTGCAATCGGGGGGGGGGGAGGGGGTGATTGTGGCTTGCGTAGACATACCCAAGCTAGCTGTAGTCTAGGTAGCTTGGGTACCGGAGCTACGGCTGCATGGAGCTCGGCACAGGCTAGCCACGCAAAGAATTATCCAGGGTTCCAGGGGGGTTGGCACAGCCCGTGCTGAAGCTCTGGTACCCACACTACCTAGAGCAAAGCTAGCTAGCTCGGGCAGGTCTGCTCAACCTAGACCCACGCCCCGGATTGCAGTGCAGACAAGCCCTCAGTCAGCCTCCAGCGTTCCTAACATGCATACCTCACACACACCGGGGGGGGGAAACGAAACTTCGCTCCACTTGCTGCTCCCTTGTGCCACAATAACTCAGCACGTTCGGTCCTGGCTTCCTTGAGCTGCCCTGGGGTTAGGTTCAAAGTGTTTTCAATGAGCTGGGACCAAACAGCTCAGCATATTAATAATGGGGGCGCGGACCTCTGACCACAAAGTCCTGCTTGCATCCAAGGAGAGCAGAGCCCCTGTCTGGACGACACCAGCTCCCACAGCGTAGCCCGAGTGCTCATAACTAAAGCTAAGATTTTGCTAGGGTTACTTTTAGTAAAAGCCATGGACGGGTCACGGGCAATAAACAAAAATTCACAGGAGCCTGTGACCTGTTTGTGACTTTACAAAAAATAACCGGGGGGCAGGGCTAGGTGGCGGAGAGGAATGACAGCCGGAGTCCCATGGGGAGGGGGAGGGGGGAGGAAGGGGGAGAATGACAGGCCGAGCAACCCCACCATGGAGGGGGTACAGCCACGGCTCCAGGGGCTGCAGCCACGGGGGGAGGGCTCAGCTGCGGGGCTGGGGCACACAGTCCAGGCTCCAACCCCAGCCACAGGCGCATGGCCCCGGGAAGCTGCAAGGGGGGCGCACGGCCCCCTCTGCAGCCCCCACCACAAGCCACTGACAGCTGGAGCCGAAGAAATCAGAGGTCCCGTAAAGTCACGGAATCTGTCGTAGCCTTACTCATAACGAGCTGAGAGTCTGAGGCCCACCACCTGAACACCACAAAGGATGTGTGCACTCACTCGTACCATCTCTGCTCAGGTCCCAGATGCGGAGGGTTTTGTCCCGGGATGCAGAGACTAGAATCAGGCTTCCATTGGGAGCGAAGCTCAGGTCCCTCACGACATCCAGGTGCCCGGAGAGACTGAAAAGCAAACGCCCTGCGGACACGAGCACACAGCTCAGAACAGTCTCACCATCGGCACAGACACAAGCGCGCCTCGCCTGACCCGCAGGAACGCAGCCCACGTCGGACAGACGTGCTCATCGGACACACACACACTCTGCTAGCTGCACTTTCCAGCTTCGAGGGCATTGCTAAAACTGGCAAAGGATGTGGTCTAAAATATGGGGCAGAGTTTCTTTAGCCACCAGTGAACTCCTACCACCCTAAGGATTATAGGCACAGCCTGTCCCACGCTACCAGGAAGCAAGACCGGGGGCGAAACGCCTGGTCAATATTACTGGATACTCCTATGGGAGAACAGGCAGGAGTCCCAACCTGCCTGTCCCTCGCCCATCCCCACTGGCAGGGAGTGGCCAGTGTAGTTCTGACCTGCTGCCCAGAAGGAGAAGGGGACTGTAGTGGTAACAGAGAGAAGGCAGGCTCAGTGACCCACCCACCAGACCCACAGCTAGCTCTCCTGCCTCCTCACGCAAGCAGAGGCCGGGGGGGGGGGGTGGAATGGCCGCTGTCAGGTGATTTGGAAGCAGCATTGACAGGTTCAAGGGGCACGCTGGGCCAGGCCGGATCGGAGAGGAGCTGCAACGTGAGAATCTGAGCTGGGGAATACTAGGAACATGCTCAGGGGCCCAGAAAAGCTCCCTGGGTGGAGTAAAAGGGGGAGGAAGGCAGAAACTGTCTAGCCCCCTCTGGGATACAGCGAGGGCAGAGCTACTGCAGGACAAGTGATGCCCCATCCCTCGCCTCAGGAGCTAGATTAATCCACCCCACACACACACTCACCTGTTTGCACCTCCCAGACTTTAATCTGTCCGTCATTGAGTCCTGTGGCGAGGATCAGACAGGACCGACCCGAAGCCGGCAGGCCGTCCCCCTCCTTAGCGCCACACGGAGGCCAGGAGCTGAAGGCCAGCCCCCACACTATCTGGCCACATTCCAGCGTCTTCTCCTTCGCGCCCCCTCCGCCTCTCACGTCGGCTTTGATGCCACGGTTCTTGCGTTCAGAGGCTTTGCAGCTTCTGCGGAGAGCAGAGTATCGTCGGGTCATTCAGCAGCTGCAGGTGCTGCCTGGTCCTCCCCCACCCACCCTAATTCACAGTAGGGGAACTAGAGCCTACTGCACACTGCTAGGTAGGCGTGGCTCGGGGGCTGTGTCTGCACCGGGGATTTCAGCTAGCGGTGGCCAGACTCAGGAGCGAGCTCCCTAGCGTAGGCAGGCGAAGACACAGATTAAACCAATGCCGTATACCCTGCCTGAAACCAGAGGAAGCTGTCTGGTCAAACCAGGGCTTTGTCTGTGTGCCTGATCCTCTAGAAGGCCTCAGCAGAGCTCATTACAGACAAGCTTTTGACACCTCTAACCACTCCAGCACCGCTGCTTTTACAGTTCGAAGCATGTCGCTGCTTACTCTTCCAAAATTCTTGTCCCACCCGGATCTACTCGCTCTCCCCAAACAGACCAGCCAGGGGGCTACCTTCCTGCCATAATGGGCACGTAGCTCAGCTTGGGCTCATTAACTTGGCCCCTTCACTTAGCAGGTGCACAGGACAGCAGAATGAAAACCATACGGGGAGAGGAAGGATGGGCCAGTGATTCACTGGCCTGGGACTCAGGAGACCTGCATTCCGTTTCCTGCTCCGCCACACACTCCATGTGACCTTGGGTGAGTCACTTAGCCTCTGTACCTCAGGTCCCCACCTGCAGCAGGGAGACAATAGCACTGCCCTGCCGCACAGGTGAGGTGCGGTGCTCAGGTACTATGGGAATGGGGGCCAGGCAAGTACCATGGGTAGCGAGGTGCCCTTGCCAGGCCACCAGCGTAGGGAAGGGTTGCAACTTGAAACCAGATCTCCCAGCACCTACTGTATGTTGCTACTTCACCCTAAGACCCTTCAAAGCTTGAGAAGGAGGATTCCTTCCTTGACATTTGGTTCACTCCCTCACACCCCAACTTCCTAAACCAAGTGAAGTTCCCATGTCCCTGTTTGCGTAGAAGTCAGCAAAGCCAGCAACACAGAACTGAACTGTCCCTCTCTTCTCTCCCAGGAGGCTGCAACAGCCCCTGTTAGGATATAGATATTCAAGCCTGTCTGCAAAGGCCTATACTTTAAGAATTTAGGTGTATTCTTATCACTTAGCTAGTTATAGAGGTATAAAAGAAAGAATCAAAATCACTGTCTATCTGTGTAAGGGCCTTCTCTTACTGTAACAGTCTGAGGCCTGGTTCTTAGGCTAAGGCCTTCGGCTAAGTGGCAGAGGCCAGCCATAAACTGGGAAGTGTATGGTCACATCCTCAGATTCCAAGCTAGTCATATTGAAATAAGGCAATCTGGGGCTGATAGGAAGGTGATCTGATCGATCACCTCCAGAGAAAGGGAAGAGCCTAGAAGATGTGAAAGGAAATTTAGTTTGATAGTTTTCTGTCTGGTAAGAACTCACTTAATAGACACAGCTGGAAAACCCTTCTGTCTGTATAGATGTAGTTGTGAAATCCTCGCTTCTGTATTGTTTTGTATGTTTATTTGTATGGTCTCTGTCTGGTTCTGTGATTGTTTCTGTCTGCTGTATAATTAATTTTGCTGGGTTTAAACTAATTAAGGTGGTGGGATATAATTGGTTAGCTAATCATGTTACAATATGTTAGGATTGGTTAGGTAAATTTGAGTAGAATGATTGGTTAAGGTATAGCTAAGAATATTACTATATAAATTAGGGGCAAACAGGAAGTAAGTTGGGATTCGAAAATAAGGGAAAAGGAACTTGGATTAAAGCTTGCTGGACGTTCACCCCAATAAACATCGAATTGTTTGCACCTTCGGACTTTGGGTATCGTTGCTCTCTATTTATGCGAGAAGGACCAGGGAAGCGGGAGAGTGAAGGAATAAGCTCTCTAACAGCCCCAATACAAGGGCAAGGACCGCTCACCAAGGGACATGCCCCAGGGATTTTACCTCCTTACTCAATCAGTTGTCCAGCCTATTTATTCGTAGATCTCAGTGCTTGGAAAGCTGCTTTTCAACCCAACAGCTTGAAGCACCATCTCCTGGGTTAAGTGACTCACCCTACCACTCTGATCATGGAGTGGGGATTTTCCAGGGAAGTGTGATTAGCCAAAACATCTGGGGCTGTCCACAAATTACGTAACATCTTTTCGGCGATTTGCAAGACCCACCAGCCCCATGTAACCCTTTGTAACACTGAAACAAACATGAAAAATGAAGGACTCACCCACTCCCTGATGTGTTACATAATTTATGGACAGTCCCTTTACAGTGAAATCTGACCATTCAAGGGACTGACAAAAACTGATTGCTTAATGCAGGTAGTTTTCCAGCACAGGGGGAGAGAGGTAAACTGAGGCATATGGGCTCTGAAGACAGGAAGGCTGCCTAGCTGAGGTGATCTCTTGCAAAGGTTTCATTCTCCAATTAAAAAAAGCCCAAACCAAGCAAGTTAACCCCTAAAAGGGATGAGGTTTCATAGCTGCAGGCTCATAGGAGCATTTCCTTTGCAGAAGAATTGGTGACATGTTACCAGAAGAACGCACAGAACAATTCCAGTTAACAAGACAGCAAGCTTCCAGGGTGCCTGATAGCAAGAGGGAGGCATGCAGGAAGGTTAAACTGGTGTGGTAGTGAGGGGGAATCTCTTGGCTTTTGACTTTCCCATTAGCGCTCCCAAGCTTATCCATAGCTTTATCTGTAATCTCAGCCTGGGTGGCTAGTCCTGCAAATGCTCCATGCTCTGTGTAGCGGAGCTGGTTCTGACGCAGGGTGTTCTCCTGGGAGTTTACGGTGCAGGGACCTTTAAGAAAACTAACATGGCTCAGCAGAGTTCTGTGAGGGGCCCTAACAGCACCCAGACTCAGCTGTTACAGCGCCTATTAGGGGGCACCTAGACTCCTTTGATGGCTGATTTATAGGAGGACACAGAGCAGAGACTGCTAACCCCACTGATCAATTCACCCGGAGGGGGATGGCCCCTGATGCTGCGGGAGCTATGGGAGGCCAGGTTTAATCTCCAGTCCCTCGCCTTCCTTGACCCCTGCTTGGACGCTGAGTGAGAGGGCCATGACTTAGTGGACAGAGGAACAGAAGAGCAGCCAATGGACTCTAGCCAGGGCCGGCTCCCGGCACCAGCTAAGGAAGCAGGTGGTTGGGGCGGCCAATACAAAAGGGCGGCACTCCGTCCGCTATTGGGGCGGCCTGTCCGGGTCTTCGGTGGCGGGTCCCTCAGTCCCTCTCTTCTTCTTTGAGCTGCCACCGAAGAGGAAGAGAGGGAGTGAAGGACCCGCCGCTGAACTGCCACCGAAGTACGGAGCGGCGTGACTGAGCTGCCGCCGAAGTGCCGCCGACCGTTTGTTTTTTCCCACCGCTTGGGGCGGCAGAAAACCTGGAGCTGGTCCTGACTCCAGCAGGAGAAACGCCCTCCCTCTCTGAGCCACCACAAGGTACTTACAGCTCAGCTTCCTCCAAGGGCCAGGGGATCAGCTTGACGATACAGTGACCCTGAGACCAGGCGAACCAGGTGCCGTCTGGGGAAAATGCAACGCTCCACGTCTCGCAGCTCGCCTTCCAGTCGTACTGCTGGGGTCGCCCTGGCTTCAGCTCCGCCAGCAGGAGAGGCTCGTCTGGGGAACGAGATGGCACAGTTACTCACAGAGCATGTGACAGAGCCAACCATCCACCCAAGACCACGCACACGTGTGGGGACGGCAGCGTTGCCAAGCCAAGGAGCGACCGCAAACACGAGGCCGTGCAACAGCAGCGTGGTCTAGTGGCCTCCTACGTTCTAACCCCAGCTCTGACATTCCCTCTGCAAGCTTAGGGCCAGTCACTTCGGGCCCTGTCCTGCTCCCACTGAATTCAGCAGGCAGCATTGGGACCACATTTTCAAGACATTAAGGACCAGCTGAAGATGTCAATGTATTTTGAGAAAAAGCAGCCCCTGTAAAAGCTTCGTGGAAGCTCCCACCGCAGAGTATCATGTGTAGGCTGATGTACAGGGCATCGGCCTGCGAGGCAGGAGACCCGAGTTCTATTCCCAACGCTACTGCGTGGCCTTCGGCAAGTCACCCCAGGCTCGATTTGTGAAGCTACTGCGGTGTGGAATGCTTTGAGGGCTCCAGATGATGAGGTCTGTTATTATTTAAATACTAACTGGCTCAGCCTGCTTCTGGCAACTGCTCTAGTGCGGGCTCTGCTATAAGACAGCACGGTCTGGTTACTGTTCTGCTTTAGCGCTCACAAGATTTACCACTTCAGATGTTAAGCACCACATATCCGACTGTCGCGTGTTCCCATGGCCAGAATCAACCCAGTGAGCTCCCCTGGTGGGGTAGTCTCACGGTCTAAGGTGGGTTCTTCAGATTGGACACATGGGCCTATAGCTCCTCTCCCCGGAACACAATCTCAGCCCCCTGTTGTGCTCAGTTTCAGCATACAGAAGAGGCCATCCTTACCAAGGAACAGTGTACTTTTACCAGACCGGAAGTATGTAGCATACTTTTCATAAGGGCACTGGGAGGCAATTCAACTGGTTAGATCACATTGCATCCTATTAAACCGGCCACCTGCTGGACCGCTGCTTTTCAAACAACAGATTCCCCTTATGTTCACGTGCAAATTTTGTGCCACTGAACTAGACCAACCTACTGCCTAGAGTCCTGCAACACACAGCAGAACTTCAGAGTTACAAACACCAGAGTTACGAACTGACCTCTCAACCACACGCCTCCTTTGGAACCAGAAGTTCGCAATCAGGCAGCAGCAGAGACCCAAAAAAGAGGAAATACAGCACAGTACTGTGTTAAATGTAAACTAATAAAAAAAAGGAGAACATTTAAAAAAAATTTGACAAGGTAAGGAAGCTGTCTCTGGGGTCGTTTCATTTAAATGGATGGTTAAAGGCAGCATTTTTCTTCTGCATAGTAAAGTTTCAAAGCTGTACTAAGTCAATGTTCAGTTGTAAACTTTTGAAAGAACCACCGTAACATTTTTTCAGAGTTACGAACAACCTCCATTCCCGAGGGGTTCGTATCTCTGCGGTTCTACTGTACTTCAAGCCTGAAGCAGAACGAGGCCCTTATTCCAAAGCAGCCCTGACGCAGAAAAACTTCCTGGCCAGCCACTGAGCCAAACTGAGCGACGGTTTTGTAACATGGACAAATACCCTCCAGGGGTTAGGCTGACACCACACAACTCATTCTCCCCCGTGAGCTAAACTACATTTGAAACTAGAACTCCGGGAGGAGACACAAGAGTGTATTTGCCAGAAGCTGGGAATGGGCAACCAGGGATGGATCACTTGATGATTACCTGTTCATTCCCTCTGGGGCACCTGGCATTGGCCACTGTCAGAGGACAGGATACTGGGCTAGATGGACCTTTGGTCTAACCCAGTATGGCCGTTCTTATGGTCTTATTAAACCACTGCATGACCTAGCCTTCCAAATAGAAGTATAAACACTGGATCTGCTTGGAACAGCATCTTATACTCCACTCATTACTGCCCCAAGTCTTAGCAAACGAGGCAGCCAGTAACCATGACTCCAACTTTTCTGTATGCTAACCTTTGCTCAGGTGACTAAGATTTCAAAGTACAGGAATATCAATGGGGCATTAGTCCCAGCAGAACTCTGGAAACTACCTTATGCTGAATGGCATCAAAACCCGGCATGAAAGGAGACTGCAGTAGTGCAATGATACAGGCCTAGAGGATTAGCAGAGTAAGCTAAAGCCAAGGCTGAGCATGAGAATGGAGACATGCCGCCTGCTGTACTCACTGCTAGTCCACTTCCGGGCCTCTGAGCACAGGCTGCCAGTCACAGGGCTTTTCTGAGGTAGCCACCAAATTCATTTTCACTTGTAACCCAGTTCAGGATTTGAACCCAGCTCTCCAGAAACTACGCTAGGGCACTAACCTACAGCAATACTGGTGTCCAGTTTTACACTGCAAGAAATTTGGAAGGGGACCTGCAAAGGGAAAAGAAGAAGGGGGAGGAATGGGGGACTGTGCCCCTTTTTTTGCTACTTTGCAATGAGGGAAGTTGCTCGTTGAATCTTGGATTGTTGATTTCAGGAAGAGAGTTGGAAAAAAAAAATCCAAAGGGAGCTCTCTCCAGTCCTCCACGAGCAGAGCTTGGTCCCTGTAGGGCATCCCCAGGAGCACGGAGGGGCAAGGGGAAGAAGAGAATCTTTAATTTGGTCTCACCAGAGCTACCCAGGCTATGACGCTGTATGATGAAAGAGGCAGCAGGTGCACATTACATACTAACACACTCGGGAACATTTGGGCAATCAGATCATTCAACGGGACGCTCGCCGTTAGGGTGACTAGATGTCCCGATTTTATAGGGACAATCCCGATTTTGGGTTTTTTTTCTTTTATAGGCTCCTATTACCGCCCACCCCCTGTCCCAATTTTTCACACTTGCTGTCTGGTCACCCTACTAACAATAACCACTCTATAGAAGAGAGATGCTGTGGGAACTGGAATGCTTCATTACCACCACTCTAATCTGGTAAGGAACAGAACAGACCAAGGGTATCATAGGATATGAACAGCAGCTCCATTCTCATCTTTATCCCAAACAGGAACAGCTCTTGGCCCAGCACTACTCCACAGAGTGAGACTGGATGTCAGTGCCTCAGACACCACCAAGTTTCTAGTCCCACTCTGTCACAGACTCACTATGACCATGAGCAAATCACGTCGCCTCTGTGCCTCAGTTTCCCCCAACCGCAAAAAGGGGATATCACCACTTACTTTGGGAATCTGGGAGAGGTGACAATTCATCGAACCTTACGATGCAGTTTGAGAACCTTGGATGGAAGATGCTACAGGAGTGCACAGTACAATAATCACACTGACACTGCACCACAACTAATGTAGCACGTTACTTTCCAATTAGGTTTTGACTGTCAGCGTGATAATAGTTTGCACGTAAATAGCACCTCTCATCCCAATGGATCCCAGAGCCTTTTAGAAACTTCAGCCCCAGACCACCACTGAAATGCAGCTACCTCTAGGGTGGCAACAGATGCACGCCACATTGCACAACCGGGGAGAGGAAACTCCAGGCCGAAACAGCAGTGCAAGCCCCTACTCTTACCGAAAGGAACCCAGGGATATAATCAGTATGTAGAACAGGAAACATTTTGGTTGAGACCCACAAGCTATCATGATCATTTGCAATTTTCCCCAGTATTAGATTTCAAAGAATGGGTGCGAAAGATACATTTGGAAAAAAATGTACAGCTTAATAAACAATTGCAACAGCGACAGAAAAGTTGTGCACTTTAATATGGATTTTCCATAACACGCCGGTCACACACACACACAAAAAATCTAATATTAACAAATGGATACAGTATAGTCACTGATTTGTAGCAGGAGATTGGTAGGTTTTAAATACAAACTGTACATTGATAAAATACCAGTGTCTGACACTGAACATGAAGTTACATTTCACCCCTCAAAAAGTGAAGATAAATGCCTCCTGTAACATATGATGTAAGAATAGGGCTACCTATTAATAAGCATAAAGATTATCTATTCCCTTTTCTCCCCCTCCCCATTGCAACCCCAGCAACAGCTACCCCTGAGAGCTGCTTTCCCACGTCAGCAGAATGAATGGAGAGGTCTCCTGAGGGCGATCTACGCTAGGAAATTCACCTATTACTGAAAATGCTTTTCGTCCAGCCTCAGCTCCTTTGTGAAATGTTTTTTTTTTTCTGGTCTACGTTCACCTTTAAACCATTTTCGATACCTTCCATGACTGACAACCATTGTCAGCGTGGGTTCGGTTTCCTAGTGCAGACATGTCTGCTCAAAAGCAGGAGCTGGCTGCAGGCACAGCCACTTGTGTACTGAATGGTTTATTGCAGTGATTATTTCTGCAACCATCATGCACATCCTCATGGCAACACCGCTTTGAACAGAACCATTTACACACAGTAGGCCTGGTTTTCTGCAGTGTGGCATCAATGGGAGATATATGAGTAATCAGCATTCCTGAAAATCACCCGGTACCAGTGCATTCTGGGACTCCTGCCCCAGAGCACACAGCACTGGTGCAAGGAGCAGGGGCTTTGAGGTAATTTCCCTGACTGTGGGAAGGAAATAAGACCACCACATGAAGCAGTGGAATTGCAACACTTGTTGCTTCTCTGGGCAGCAAAAAAACCCCACTGTAGACTACACAGGCTCAGCGGGACACTGCTGAAGACCTACTCCTAAGTGTGCAGCCAGTCGTTAAATCCAACCCTCATCCAACACCTGCTGTGTGTAGATACAAGGTGTTCCCAGCCATAGCTTCCTGAAATACCTTCCCCCGCCCTCCTCCTCTTAAGACAGACGGAGCCTTGTGGAGGAGCCAGCATACACCAAGCCCTGTGCAGCCAGCTAACTACACAGTTAAGTGACCTCAGAGTAACCTCATCCAAAAAACAAAATACCCTTCCCTCTGGAAAGACTTTACCTGCTGTTGTTCCAGGTAACCCCCAAGGCTGCTGCACCTGGCAGAGAAAAATACTTCTCCACCGTGCCTTAATCAGCTCTCGACCCTCAGTCCCTTTCACTGTTCTCTCCCCCAAGCCCAGTTAGCAGGTTTGTTTGGGTCTTTTACACAGCAACAGGGGCAAGAAACCGCAGGACCAAGTGGCTGTAGAGCCGCTAAGCTTGGCAGAGGGACTCAGCCGGGTAATGTACCTTAGACAGAGCTTCTGAAATTGACGTGAGACCATCCCTCAAAAATCCGCCTCAACATGCAGGAAACAAGGGCAGGTGAAACCTCCCCTCCCCCCCTGCAAGAGCCACACTGAGGTGACCCCCCCCCCCAGGTTCACGCAGCTTCTCAGCACTGTAGGGAGGAGGCACAGGGGAAGCAGAGCTCCACCTGGACACAGGGAGAGCTGCCAAGGGGGCCTCTCTGCACTGCTGGGAGCTGGGGTAGGACCGCGCTTGGCAGGAAGGAGGATACTTTAGCTACCCCCAAATCAATCAGGGCTCCTGGGCACAGCAGACAGGCTGTTTGTGAGGCCAGGCCAGAGCTGCTAGGCTCCACTTCCCGCAGGGCTCCACTTCCCGCAGGACCCCCAGGCCACCTACCTCCCGCCCCACAGCTGCCTCCTGCTCTCCACATTACTGACCCCTCACGTACAAGCACTCTCCCTGCCCCCAACACCGTGTGCCCTCCTCCCTTTTCTCCTCCAAACACGCCCCTTGCCAGTGCCCCACTCCCCCTGCCCCACACAGCACCTCATCCATACACCCCCATCTGTGCCCCCTCTCTGCCCCACCTGCCCCCTTCCAAACACTCCCCTTACCCCACATAGCACCCCCATCTGTGCTCCCTCTCTGCCCCACCAGCATCCCTTCCAAACACTACCCTTACCCCACACAGCACCCCCATCCATACACCCCCATCTGTGCCCCCTTCCAAACATTCCCTTTACCCCACACAGCACCCCATCGATACACCCCCATCTGTACCCCCTCTCTCTGCCCCACCTGCCCCCTTCCAAACACTCCCCCTGCCCCACACAGCACCCCCACCCACACCCCATCTGTGCCCCCTCTCTGCCCCACCTGCACCTCTTCCAACCTCCCCCATCCACACACCCCCTCTGTGCCCCCTCCCCACAGTACCGCTGGAACAATGTGTAGGGGGGGGGGGCTCGGAGAGCCATTGAACCAAACTGCAAACTCTGGATATGAGGGAAACCACTTCCAGCGGGGGGGGGGGGGGCAGCAGCCCCCCCAGTCCAGCGCCTCCCCCTCCCAGCCCCGGCCCCCTCAAACCCTTCCCCTGCCCGAGCCCCTCTCACCTTCCGCCTCCCGCGCCCCCTCTCCCAGCCCCAGCCCCACACTCCCCCTGCCCGAGCCCCCCTCACCTTCCGCCTCCCGCGCCCCCTCTCCCGGCCCGGGCCCCCCTCACCTTCCGCCTCCCGCGCCGCGGTGCCTCCGGGCGGCGCCTCCATGTGTGGCGGGCCGGGGCGGGGCGCCCCGGGGAGAGCCGAGAGGGGAGCCCGGGGCTGTCGGCGGGGCCGGGCCCATTGAGCGCGGCGGGGGCCGGGGCTGCTCGGAGCCCGCTGGAGGGAGCCGGGGGCGCAGCCGGGGCGGGGCGGGGCGGGCCGGGCCGGGCGCACGCAGCTGCTTCCCGTCACATGGCGGCGGCGGCGGGCGGGGCGCCGGTGATACACCGGCCCCACCTAGCGGCCGAGCCCGGCCCGGATCGCGGCGCTCGGACCGGACCGGGGGCCGGGCTACGCGCCCTGGGCAGCCGGGGATACCCGCCCCGGAGCTGTGTCGCCCCGCACGCCGCAGACACCGACAGCCGCCCCGGGGAGCGAACCCGTGACCCCGGAGCCGGAGCCTGGCGCCCGCAGGGCGGACACAGCGGTACCCGGACCTAGCCGGGACCCAGCTTCCGCCGCCAGACCCGAGACCCAAACACGCGAGCCGGGCCGCTTTGCGGGATAAGCCACATCCGTGCTAGGTCTGCCGCCTGGGTGTGAGCTGGGCTGGAGCAGCGTGCGGCAGTGGGTCTCAGCCAGGAGTGCGGGTCCCGGGGGGCCAGGAGCAGGTCTCAGGGGGGTAGGGTGACAGACAGCAAATGTGAAAAATCGGGACAGGGTTGGGGGGTAATAGGAGCCTCTATAAGAAAAAGACCCCAAAATCGGGACTGTCCCTATAGTCACCCTACAGCGGGGCCGCCAAGCAGGGCCAGCATTAGACTCCACGAGGCCCAGGGCAGAAAGCCGAAACCTCACCACACGGGGCTGAAGTCGGGGCTGCAGCTGAAGCCTGAGCAATGCAGCTTCGCAGGGGCCCCTGTGGCATGGGGCCCCAAGCAATTGCCTGGCTTGCTCCCCCCTAATGCCGGCCCTGGCTTTTATATGCAGAAAACCAGTTGTTGTGGCACAGGTGGGCCGTGGCGTTTTTGTAATATGTTGGGGCCTCGGAAAGAAAAAGGTTGAGAACGCCTGGCATAAGGCACCTTTGCACTTGCTTCCACACTGGGGTTGCACTGGTATAACTATTGAGGGGGGAAGAGGGAATCACATCCCTCACCAACATAGTTATACCAGTACAGAACTGTGTAGCCCAGGCCTTAGGGTGCCAGGAGAGATTTTAAAACTCTGCAAAGAGAAGCACGCATGCAATGCAATGCACTTCCCCACTCACCAAACTACACTTCGCACCTGTGTGTGTGGAGCTGCTGAAGGGAAGCCAGGCTGCAGCCACAGGTAAACAGCAGATTGTATTGTAACGTAGGAACCAGGTGATCTCCAAACCCCTGGAAACTAGGTAAAGGAGTAGGAGGCAAAAGAGCCATGGGTTATGAATGGGTCCCACCCACTACCAGTCAGAACTGCATTCAAAGCAGCAATGGCGTTCAAGTCTTGGGCTCCTGCTAGCAATCTGCTGGGCTTCCGGTGCATCCATTTCGCCCCAGCAAGCAGGTGTTTTTGCAAAGTAGAAGCCTAAGGTCCTGGTATTGACGTTACAGGGCTTGAGATGGCAGTGCCAGGGAAGAGCCCGAGGTTGGAACTAGCCGGCTGGCAAGAGCACACAGGCAGGAAAATCAGACTAACAAAAGCCAAGAGTTCAGGTCTGCAGGGCAGCAGATTCTCTGGGGAAGGGTTCTGTCACTCTGCAGCCCTATAGGGCCTAGAAGCGTTATCGCCACAGCAACCTCCACCCCAATGGAGAGAAAGATTCCTCTCACTGCCCAGGCTGGCAGAGGCCTCAGCTGTGTCCCAGAGCAGGGGGACTACCTGGGAGCACGCTCTAGCCAGGTCTTCTGCCCAGCAAAATGTATCTAGGGCCACTACTTATGGGGCTTCAGCAGAAGCTGTGCCTAGCACCCCAGGGCTGGAGGCAGGGGCTTCCATTAGTGTCAAACGACTGAGTGGGGTAGGGTGTTCGGCCTTGTCTGCACATCAGCTTGCACCAGGGGTGAAAGTAACTTACAGAACTTACCGGTACTGCCGGAGTCCTGAGGGGGCGGGGCCTCTCATGATTTAAAGGCCCTGGGGCGAGGCTGTGGCCTTTAAATCAACCCTGGGGCTCCCAGCTGCAGAGGTGGCTGGGAGCCCCCGGGGCAAATTAAAGGGCCCGGGGCTCCGGCCGCCACGGAGCCCCGAGCCCTTTAAATCCCCACCGCAGCTCTGGCTGCCGGAGCCGCGGGCGGGATTCAAAGGGCTCTGGGCTCCCCGCAGCGGCGGGAAGCCCAGAGCCCTTTAAATCCCTGCCGCAGAAGCCGGTGCAGTCTGGCACGGAGTACTGGCTCTTGCCGGTACGCCGTACCGGACCGTACCGGCTTACTTTCACCTCTGTCTTGCAGCCATTTCGCCAAACCAGTGCAGCCTCCAGCATGGCCCCTTGGACAGAGCCATGTAGACATGGTTTATGTCCATTAAGGAATTAACTTCAGCTGGAGCGATATATGCTCTTTCTAACCCGACAGCCGCAGAGGAGTTTTGCATGTGTTGAACTAAACTGGTGCAGACAGGTTTATAGGAACACTAATGAGCTTGGCAAACATTACCATTTCCTGCTTTGTTAAGGGCTGGCTGTGCGGGTTCTGGCTTAGACATCACACTCTGCGATAGGTACCTCTAGCTAAGGCCCCAGCAGAGCAGAAGCCATAGACAAATTGGAGTTATTGAATATGTTTATGTCTCAGAAAAGGGACAGCTCCCCCCTCCAGGCAGAAACGCATAGCAGATTTGTCAGAAAAATAATTTTATTCCATAAACAAAAATCACATCCACATACCACTAGGAACATTCTGGTTTACGGGCAAACAGAGAGAGAGCTGCTCTTTGAAGCTGCGGCAAGGGCAGCACACAACTGGCTATCAGACAGGGAATAAATACTAGCTGCATTTATTGAGTAAGGTTTTGCTGAGGCAGAACTCCAGGCCCTGATGAGCAAGCAATCCGCCCCATAGTGCCCTTCCATCCTGGGCCGGGTCAGCTCACACCGCTCTTTGAGCGTTCCTGTGGGTTACGTTCCTGTGTGACTCTGAGATTGGGGTGGCCAAACTGCTGCTCGCAAGCTACATGCGGCTCTTTTACAGTTCAAGTGCAGCTCTCAGAGTCCCCTATGTCCCCCTGTTCTCCACCTACCAGACTGTGGGGGGATGGAGGAGCTCAGGGCTTCTGCCCTGCAGCAGGGTGGTGAGGCTGTGGGCCCGAGTAGGTGCGCCCGGCTCTTGAAAGTCTGAAGATTATTGTATTCAGAGGATCGGTAAGTTTGGCCACCCCCAGCATAGGCCATTCCGAGCATATTGCTCCCCTCCGGGCAGTCGCACTGCTGAAGTGGAAGGTGCATGGCACATAGGCAAGTTAGGGTTCTGCCTCTCCTGACAGTCATCTAAAGTTGGAAAGCCCGAAACGGAGGCACCAAAATCAGTGGCCACTTTTGAAAACTCAGGCCTATGAGACTTGCACCACAGGAAGTCTGTGGCAGGAGAAGCAGAACCCAGATCCTGCATCTTAACTACAAAAACATCCTTCTTCCTCCCAACTAGGCAGAGCTGGCAGTAGGAGAACCCCATAGCTTGGATGATGCTTTTAGAGCGGAGTCGGAATCGAAATCACATGCAAAGCTTCAAGGAGATCTTCTCACTTCCTCAGTGCAGAACAGGCCAGCTGGCCCTGCGAAAGCCACGCAGCGCACAGTACGTCCTGACCTTCCCTTCCAGCACCGGACCGTTTTCATAAAAAACAGACCTATGCCCATTCTAGCAGTTATGAAGCAAACGCCTGCAACCCTCCCCCCCAAGTTTTTGCTGCATCTTGTACAGACAAGTATATTGCTGGGATTGCCTTTAGCCTTTTTCATGATCCAGAACTGCCCTCCTGTTAACGCCCCACGGGTCCCGGACACAGCCGGCGGCAGGCTTAGAGATGAAGAGGATACCTACAGGACAAGATCTTTTGAAGCAGAGACACATTCCTCCTGACCTCTGTCTGCCTCTGAACTTCCTCTTATTAACAAGAAACTCTGAGACAAAGGAAAACTTGAGAGAAGGGAAGAAATAGCCAAAAAGAAAGAGAAGAAAAGAACTGTGTGAGATGAAAGAATGAACAAAACGAAAGAATGAAAAACAGGGCTGGGGCGAGGGAAGAAAGAAACTAACAACCAGATCAGACGGATCCCCCTGCAGGAATTTGAACAGCCTAGGTGCAGCCATGTATCAATGATGCGTTTGAAGTTTAACTTCCACCCACAGTTCCATCCATTTCAGCAAGAAAAGGGAGAATTGGCCTCTGCGTAGTTGGCCTCTCTTCTCTCTCCACTTCCTCTGTTGGGAGCTCACTGTGCAGTTCATTGCTGTCACCTAGAAGAAATCACAAGGCAGAAGACCCTAGCACACAATTACTACCAGAGCCATGGCCGGGCCAAGCCAAGCACCCAGGGCAAGCCATGGAGTGTGGAATAGCCTCACTACAGTCCTTTCCCACCCGTCCTCCCTCTGTTTGCCCATTCAGACTGTGAGCACCTTCTCAGAGCAGGGGCTCTCTCTCGCTAGGTGTGTGCTGTGCCCTCAACAACAGGGCCCTGATCCCTGACCAAGGCCTCTAGACACTCACAATACAAATGCTCCTCATCACCTAATTCCAGCAGCCGTGTGACTGCATGCAGTAGGTGCGGGGGGAGAGAAGAGGTGGAGTCCTTCACTGCTCCTCCCGTCCCCCAGCTGGTGCTGCTGGGACACCGCCCACTGAGCGAGGACATGGGGAAAATGGTGGCCTCTCCCACCCATAGACATTTTACCAAGCAGCTTGATAGGGGCAGCCTATCTCACTGTGCAGCGATGCGTCTCCAAAGCCAGGTGCTTACTCTCAGTAAAATGGTAGCCAGAACCAGCCTGGGCGCTGTTCCCGTTCACCAGGGCCGTCACTCGATGCACATTGGAGTTGCCAGTCGCCTCTTCTTCCTCCCTCTCCTCCTCCTCCTCTTCTCCATCTGAATCCACCAGCATGAAGACATCATTTGAGTCTTGATTCCTGTGATCAGGAGGGCAAATGAAAGTGACTGAGAATGCTGCAGGGCTGCCCCTTCCCTCTTCCTTCCAGCCCCCAGCCTTCCTCCATTCCCCCAGGGGGCTACGGAATTGTACCTTTGTCTCTAACAGGGTGCTGCTAGTTACAGCTGCTTTGTCAAGTCCTGGACTCACGCCCTCAAAGTCCACGGGCAGCAATAGTGCTGAGAGGGCTTTGCAGCTCGGCAGCATTTTTCATCCAAAGTCCTCAGAGTCCTTACAAACATTCATGGATAACCGGCGTGCCTCAGTTTCCCCACCTGTGAGGGGAGTACTTTCCCCGTTGCACAGGTGGGGAAACTGAGGCACGCCGGTGGGGAAGGAAATCACCCAAAGCCACACAAGAGTGGACAGAACCCAGAAGGGGAGGGGAGGAACAATAAGCACTAGAAAAGGGAGCTGGAGGGAAGAACCCCACGACCCCAGGAAGGTTCCTGTTTTGCTGTCACTTGAGGTTGGAGAAGCTATTTGTAAACCCGAGAGGCAGCATGTTGTTGCTTTTATTTACTCCCTACACTTTAAAGAATCAAGGCAGAATGACCTTGTCTTCAGGGGGCAGGGGATGTGACTCAAAAGCCAGGGTCTCTCCAGCAATCTCAAAGACATTGCAACAAGACCAGCCAAGGAGTCTCCGGTACCTTGTCCCTCCCTCTTCCCCACAACTTAGTTTAACCAAACGGCACTTTGTTAAACAGCACGAGAGGAATTTACATTGGCGTTTCCTTCTCTATTCCCTCGGGTCAGCGTAACACGTGTGATCTCACCCCTTCTAGCGGCTGTGCCACAGGGGACAGAAGCCTGGCTACTGGCAATAGCTAACAGAGAGTCTCAGTTAGCTCAAGTGACTCGGGCCTGTGGCTTTGTCCTTGGTTCTGTGCAGGACGTGGCATCGTTACCACTGCACTCACCTTAGCCTATGATTTCAGTAGATACAGCTCCTACCTTGGGTAGTGTATATCCTAGCTACAACCCCAGCAAGTCTACCGGACAGCAGATATACCTAGGTTTGCACAGAGATCGGGGGAAGGAAAACACTCACCTGAATATGCTGCCTGGGGGGAAGAAGGGAGAAGGGAAAAAAAGATTTAAGAGACCTTCATAAACGTGATTCCTCAGACAAAGCAAAGTCAGTTTCACAGTAAGATCATTTGCTGCCTTTGGAAATATTGTCTATTATACTGAACTGGGACTGTCCCAGGCAATCACCACGCGGACGCACAGCCCGGGAAGGTGCCGGAAAGCCTCGGGGAGGTGGTGCTGTCCCCCTGAAGCAGCAGAAGGCAGCTGTGGTCGGCTCAGAGACTGATGAGACAACAGTGTCAGATACAACTTTGCAGGGGAAGAGGAGGGAGGTTTAGCACAGGACACACACAATCTCCAGTATTACGAAAGGTCCCGCAGAGAGACAGCCATGCCATCCTCTCTTGGTTGGCTATGCAAGTGCCCCGCTCTCTGGGTACCTCTGTCCCAGCTTCCGAAGTGAACACTATTCCTATAGGGGCTAGGGGAAGGAGCCCGAGGTAAGGTGTGCCCATCAGTGGTGGACACAGGTTAGTGGGGTGGGGAAGGGCCCCAGGATTACAGGCTGGGGTAAAACTGAAGAACTGCACCAGGTCAGGTCTGGAGAAGCAGAACTCCCATCTGTGTGCCTTGTGGCTGGGAAGGGCAGAGAGGGGGCGGGGGGGTCTGTGTGCCAGCTCCTCTTACCTTTCAGACACAGGAGGGGGTTGTAGTACAAAATGATTCCAGAGATGACCAGAACTCCCAGCAGCAGCAGGACCACGACTGCTCCCACCACCCCGACTATGTTCACCGGCTCTGTGCGGAGGAGAGGAGAGACGCAGCAGCTCAGCCTATGGGATGGTCACTGGCTAGACACAGGTGTGGGGCCGGTCACAGTGCTGCCCTGATGCCAATGGTTACCCTGTAACTGGCCTGCTCCTTCGGCAGGATGGGTGCATTGGGCACCAGCTTGCCATCATGCACACACACCTCCTGCAGGTGAAAACCACAGCAGTGTGCCACGGGAACTGCCCCGGCTAGGCTCTGGCTGGCTGCAGATTTCAGCACGTGCGTTCAATACAGCTACACAGTAACACACGCTGTCAGCCTCACGAAGGGACCGCACCAGTCACTCAGCTGACCCGTAAACGGCTTCTCTCACACATCAGGCTGGTTTTATAATCAAGGGTGGAAGAATTGTGTCGTTTTTCACCCTGATCCTGCTACCTCCGGCAACTGGACCCATTCACCAGACTAAGCTCACGGCTCTGCCAGCCAGTGTCCACTGCCCCCGCCCCCCCGCAGCTGGGAATGCTCTGATGGACAGAGGTACGTGGGAGACAACTATGAACGCACACAAATGAATGAGGCGTAAGCTCATCTCTCCCTAGGGTTTTACGTCTCACGGGGAGCCCTAGAGGGGACGAATCCAGGGCGGTACATCAGAGACTCACTTACTGCTCCTGTCTTCATGTCATGCTCCCTCTCCTCGCACCCTACTTCAGCTCCCCCCCCAGCTGCAGCATTGCTAACTTACTCTTCACAGTGAGGGAAACATAGGCCTCCTTCAGCCCCACGGGGTTCTCAGCTTTGCAGACGTAGTAGCCTTCGTCAGCGTCATGGGAGCAGTTCTGAATGGTGAGATTGGAGACGCTGCCCTCTTGGGTAACCAGGTACCTCCCCCCAGATTGGATCTCCACCTCTGGCTGGGAGACATTCCGAAGCCAGCTGATTTTTGCAGGTGGATTGCTCTCCACCACCTGGCACGTGAGGGACACGGTGCCACCCACAAAGCATGTCTTCAGTGGCTCGGTCGCCAGCGAAGGGGCCTCTAAACAGGGAGGGAGGAAGGGAGTTGAGAAAGAGGTTGAAAATCCTATAGGAAAAAGATCTTATGTTCCTAGAGCAACTTGCAAATGACTTCAAGTATGGGTGTATGTACAAGAACCTGGGATCCACACTGACAGGCAGCCACTGCTCACCCAGATAATTAGAGGAGGCACAGGCCTGGGTCTTGGGAGATCGGCATTCAACTCCCAGCTCTGCCTTTTTTGACCTTGGGCAAGTCTTGTAGGCCCTGGTTCCAAGCATGTAAGCACTTGCCCACCTTCAAAGTTAAGCACGTGCTTTGCTGAAACGGGGCCGGATCCCTTCCTTTGTGAGGCAGGGTGGCCTGATGGATAGAGCCTTGCACTGGGTCTCAGGAGCTCTGGGTTCTAGTCCCGGCTCTGCCACTGGCCTGCTGGGTGACCTTGGCCAAGGCACTACACAGCTCTGTGCCTCAGTTTCCCTATCCTAGCGCGTGCACACACACTGAAAATCCAGTCCCTCAAGTTGGGCAACCAAAAAAATCGAGGCTCCCAACATCACTATGGACTTTTTAAATTCTCAGCCCCACTTCTGCAAACCCGTACGTGCCTGAGTAGCTGTATGCACGTGAATCATCTCACGGACCTCCATGGAACTACTCATGTCCATCAAGTTATGCCTAGGCAGAGGCTCTGGGCCACAGGCTCTGATCCCCGCTGCCTTGGGCCCTGCATAGCCATTGACTGTCGTGTCAAACGCTCCCATCCGGATTCACTAGGGTCCACCCCACTTTGCACAGCTGGAAGTGACCACAGGAGGTGCAGGCAGGGGAGAATCAGACTCCCTGGATGACTCCCTGCCCTCAGACCCGTGTCTGGGGCTCTCACTGGAGCCAAGCTGGCAGCCTGGCTCTCCACATGCACAGGTTCGTTAATGGCTAACCAGGGAGGGACAGGCTGACGCACTTATCTGCACAGTGCAAGTTGGCTCCGCTTTCTCCTGCTTTAGGATGTGGCTCCCGACACACTTGAACGTCTTCCCGTGGAAGAGGCGAGAGCTGCTCAGCGTTTCCACGTGGGTGTCCCCGGTGCCTGTTGCATTAACGATCCAGCTCGAATTCTCCAGGTCTCGCCCGTCTTCTGTCCACTGGAGGACGGGGTGCGGGTATCCCCCGGGCCAGTTACAAAACAACTGCAGCATCAACCCCACCTGGGCAGTTTGAGCCCAACACCTTGGGACCGACGGCGGGGGATCTAACAGCAAAACACACGAGGTTAAAGACACCTTCATCTCTGCTGAGATACGCCATGTCGTGAAACCGTAACGGTATCAGCACGTTAGCCTGGGAGGTATTATTCTTCCCCTAGCTCCTTTTAAAAATCTTATGGTTCTTCTCTCCTCCCACTTGTCTCAATACCCTCCCTGCAGTTTCACACAAGTCTTTGGGGGGCACGTGTGCTCTTTTCATAGCAGCACACAGCAACCACTGGAGACCCGGGACGAGGTTCCCAACAGAAAAGGCAGTGGGGCAATCTCAACCCAGCCCTTACAGGGAGCAAGAAAGCCTGTCCCCCTAAACACTAGGCAGTGAACCGTCCTTATGCTGTGCAGGACAGTTTTGGTTTTAGCTTGTGCGTTATCTGATGTTAATACAGCAGTACGTCTTAGCAATCACACCTTCGTCCTTCCTGATACATTGTGGTGCATACACCGTCCCTCGCGGGCCAGATCTCAGGCGGCATATATTCGCATAGCTCCACTGACTTCACAGGGGCTACATCAGTTTACACCAGGTGAGAATAGGGCCCGACAGCTTCAGAGCACTGTACAAATATTACTTGTCAGTAAATAGCATAGAAACAAGGTGGGTGAGGTTATATCGTTTATTGATCCAACTTCTGTTGGTGAGAGAGACAAGCTTCTGAGTGACACAGAGCTCTTCTCCAGCTCTGGAAATTACCTTTCCCACAGCTGAGGAAGAGCTCTCTGTCGCTCCAAAGCTTGTCTCTCCCCAACAGAAGTTGGCCCAATTGAAGATATTACCTCCCCCACCACATCTCTCTGATATCCTGGGACCAACACAGCTACCACATGGCAAATCGTAAATATCATCATCAAGCTTCACCCATGAAACCGCTCACGTTTCGCCCAGTGAGCGTGGGAAATGACAAGACTCTTGCTACACGCATTCAGTTTGACGACATGGGATGAAATGTGGTGCCGCAGAAATGATCAGCGTGTCCATTTCCAGTTGTGTGCAAAGCTGCACAAGGTCGATGATGTCAGACCCAGCTCCAGCTCAGGGTGAGACTTGTGGCCCAGATCACCAAGATCATCCATTCGAACCTGATTCGGACAATATGCCTATCCTGGACCAGACTCACAAGCATGGTTGAGGCAGATTTGAATACAGAGATTCTAACCCACCCACCCCCTCCTCCCCTAGGAGGGTTCAGGGTTGAGGTTTACATTTGGACCCAGTTTTTTGTAGCAAAAGGTTTTAAGAAGCAAAAGCCAGGATACCATTCCTGCTCTGATCACCCCCTGTGCTAACACCCAGACCTATTGGCAGGGAAAGCACTGGAAAAGCAACCCCCCTCCCCCCATTCCTTTCACCAAGCCATAACACTGCCAACGCTCTTACGCACAGTAGACCAGGAGCTCCTTGGTTGATGTCTGACTTCTGCCACTGAGAGGGTTCCTTGCTGTGCAGGAGTAGTTCCCTTGGAAGCGCCAGGATAGATTTTGCAGGGTGTAGACGGTGGAGGAGCCATTGACTTCAGTAAACGTTTCCGGGGCCGAACTGGGCACCTGGAAAGTCCACCCCATTGTGGGCTCGGGATAGGAGTTGCTGGTGCAGCTGAACATCACAGCGTCGCGTTTGTCTACGTACACGGTGCCATTGGGCAGTGTTGCGGCGGGGGAGATGCTGACAGTCACGCTGCTGGGGCCACCTGGAATGGGCAAGGAGAAACCCGAACTGGGGTGTGTAACAAAACAGTCCCCTCAAAGCAGCGTAAAGTGCTACCTTACGTCTAAGCAAAGCCTGCCCAATATTTAGCTGGGGAATGCGGGTTATCTGGGGTCCCCCCCGTTTGACAATGCCCGTGCATGCTGTGCGATCTACCTCCAATGGCTTTTAAAGGCCTCCTGGGGAAGTGGCCAGCTACAGCCCTGAGCTGCAGGAGTCCCTATTGCCAGGCCGTGGGCAGCCAAAGCTTGAGTGCTTCCCAGTGCACCGGGTCAAGCCCAGCCCTTAGGCAGGAGGAGGCTGAACGTTGGTGCTCCACGTGGCCACAGAACAGCTTACAGGATGGGAGCCTGGGTCTTCGCAATGAGCCCCTGGGCCGAGATCAAGGCCTCCTCCGTCCCTGCCCGCCCTACTCTGCTTGCTGCAAGACGACTGCATGTGCCAGCTCTGCTTTGCAGCCCAGATCAACGTACAAACTGCAGTTCAGCTGCGGGGGCAAATTCCACAATCCAGAGGACCCAGGGACGTCATGTCTGCACTCCTTCCAGGGCTGTTGGTTTGATAGCAACTGGGATTATGTTGGTTTATTATTTAAATAGCGAAAGAACTGAACGAGGGGACAGCAAGTCAAGAGCCATCTGTAGCCCCAGACTGCTACATTCGCAGCGGGGTGAGAGGATGGGGGGGGTGCAACACAGGACGGGGGGCTGCTCTCAGCTGTTGCAAAGACTGGGGCTGAGTGTGCTTTCTCCTTATTTCCGGTCTGTAGTTTGTTTTCTTTAAACTCCACATCCATTCACGTGTATTTTTGGCACTCAAACAGTAATCAAACAACTCCCCCTAGTAATAGTCTTGGGGATTTCAGGGTTAGCACATTGTGTTACCGTGCCAGCCCGCGCAACCCGACTCCTAATTCAACTCTATCTTTAGAGAGCAGTTGTCCGACACAGGGGCTGTCAAACAAAGCCCGGCACTACAGTCTGCACAGGAGGGGGCCCAAGGGAAAGGAGATCTGAGGGCTGCTCTGTAGGGCATTTATCCAGTTGGCAGCAAAAACTGCAACAACAAACATAGTTTGCCAGCACCACCCCAAACCAGGGTTTAGTAAGGAGCGTCTGCTTCCTTTGGGCAAGAGTATGGACTAAGGTGTCAAACGATTAAAAAAATTAATCGTGATTAATCGCACTGAAATAATAACAGAATACCATTTATTTAAATATTTTTGGATGTTTTCTACATTTTCAAATATATTGATTTCAATTGCAACATAGAATACAAAGTGTACAGTGCTCACTTTATATTTATTTTTGATTACAAGTATTTGCACTGTAAAAAAAACAAAAGTAGCATTTTTCAACTCACCTGCAACTACAAGTACCTTAGTGCAATCTCTGTATCATGAAAGTTGAACTTACAAATGTAGAATTATGTACAAAAAAACCTGCATTCAAAAATAAAACAATGTAAAATTTTAAAGCCTGCAAGTCCACTCAGTCCTATTTCTTGTTCAGCCAATCGCTCAGACAAACAAGTTTGTTTACATGTGCAGGAGATAATGCTGCCCGCTTCTTGTTTACAGTGTCACCTGAGAGTGAGAACAGACGTTCGCATGGCACTGTTGTAGCCAGCGTCGCAAGATATTACATGCCAGATGTGCTAAAGATGCATATACCCCTTCATGCTTCAACCACCATTCCAGGGGACAAGCGTCCATGCTGATGATGGGTTCTACTCGATAACAATCCAAAGCAGTGCAGTCCGACGCATGTTCATTTTCATCATCTGAGTCAGATGCCACCAGCAGAAGATTGATTTTCTTTTTTGGTGGTTCGGGTGCTGTAGTTTTTGCATCAGAGTGTTGCTCTTTTACGACTTCTGAAAGCATGCTCCATACCTCATCCCTCTCAGATTTTGGAAGGCACTTCAGATTCTTAAACTTTGGGTCGAGTGCTGTAGCTATCTTTAGAAATCTCACGTTGGTACCTTCTTTGCGTTTTGTCAAATCTGCAGTAAAAGTGTTCTTAAAATGAACAACATGTGCTGGGTCATCATCTGAGACTGTCATAACATGAAATATATGGCAGAATGCGGGTAAAACAGAGCAGGGGACATACAATTCTCCCCCAAGGAGTTCAGTCACAAATTTAATTAATAAATTTTTTTAACGAGCATCATCAGCATGTCCTCTGGAATGGTGGCCAAAACATGAAGGGGCATACGAATGTTTAGCATATCTGGCACCTAAATACCTTGCAATGCCGGCTACAACAGTGCCATGTGAATGCCTGTTCTCACTTTCAGGTGACATTGTAAATAAGAAGAGGGCAGAATTATCGCCTGCAAATGTAAACAAACTTGTTTGTCTGAGCGATTGGCTGAACAAGAAATAGGACTGAGTGGACTTGTAGGCTCTGAAGTTTGACATTGTTTTGTTTTTGAGTGCAGATATGTAACAAAAAAAAATCTACACTTGTAAGTTGCACTTTCACGACAAAGAGATTGCGCTACAGTACTTGTATGAGGTGAATTGAAAAACACTATTTCTTTTGTTTATCATTTTTACAGTGCAAATATTTGTAATTAAAAATAATGTACACTTTGATTTCAATTGCAACACAGAATACAATAAACATGAAAATGTAGAAAAAACATTCAAAATATTTAGTACAGTTCAATTGGTATTCTCTTGTTTAACGGTGTAATTAAAATTGCGATTAATTTTTTGGAGTTAATCGCGTGAGTTCACTGCGATTAATCGACAGCCCTAATATGGATTTTTCCATCGGGCTGGTTAGAGAGGATACAGAGCGTAGCAAACCTGGAGCCTCCCTTTCCTTTCTCTTATACGTGGAGTTTAGGCAGCAGAGTTAGGCTATATGCTGTGCCCAGGGTTTGAGAGTGAGGTTTATTTTGCTCATAAATATCATCACCTCCGTACGCTAGGGAAAACGTTTACCCTGATGTAGAACTGGCCATTTGAGAGAGCTCACACCACTTTCTAACCACCGAGTAATTACGCTGCACTGGCCCCTCTGCAGGAAAATGATTATCCCCATTTTATAGATAGGGAAACTGAGGCACAGAGGTTAAGCAACTTGCTCAGACTCACACAGAGAGTTAGTGGCAGAGCCAGGCCCAGACGCCGATGCCCAGTTCCCTGCTCCATCTCGGGCTGATAATGGAAGGCTGCACAGACTCAGCCAGAGCTCATTTGCATACTAGTATAAACAAACAGAACATTCATTTTCTATGACTCACCCACCTTATTCAAATAGTCAGGGCAAAATAGCTGGATGCAGGTGAACTCCCCACCCTGCTTTGAACAGTCTCTATACTGCAAACATATCCTTTCTTGGGATTTGGCTTGATTGGTAACTCCAGTGACTAAGCCGAAGCCTCAGTATAAGCTTTCTTGCCAAAATGGGATGTTTCTAGTTGCAGAATTTCCTCTGTCCCAGATCCAAAGAGCCGATCCAGCCTTTGCTGGAGTTAATATGAGTGAACCTGCCAGCATGAGTCATCAGAAATTACTCCACAGCTTTATTTAGGGTCCAAGTACCTGAGTTTAGGGTGACTCAGCAGAAAAGCACCATCTCTTTGTGCTGGGTCTTGGAATCTCCCACCCGGACTAGAGTTCGATTAGCGTCTGAACGCCTGGCTTACAACAATATAACGCTACTAGCATCTAGACACATTTCAAAACAGCAGCTCGAGGACTGTCCTCACCTGTGATGATCAACGCTAATGACTAGCCCGTGCACGCGGGCCCACTTGCCCGACAAACATATTGTTAACTTACAGTTAAGGGAGTTGAGCCACCACTGATGCCAAACTAAGTGCGAACGTTCCAGGAGATTGGGTGTGCGTTTCCCCTCAAATCACACACCTCGGCACCACCACAAACACAGGACAACGGCGAAAAGCCAGAACTGAACTCCTATTGATTGCTATCGTTAAGTTCTCTCTGATATTTGGGACCTTTTCATTTAGATTTTAAAGCAGAAGGGACCGTTCTGATGGCCCAGTCTGACGTCCTGGACAACAGGCCAGAGAACTCACCCAATCGCTCCCGCGCCCTTCTGGCTGAGGTAGAGCGTCTCTTTTCGAAAGATACCCAATCTCAACTGAAAGACTGCAAGCGATGGAGAAACTACCCCATCCCTCGAGAAGTTCTTCCAGTGCTTAATGAGCCTCGCTGTGGAAAATGTACCCCTTGTTCCTGGTTTGAATTGATCTAGCTTTAGCTTCCAACCACTGAATCTCATTATGCCTTTTTCTGTCTGCTATCGGAAATCTGTCCCTGTGTAGGTCCTTCTAGACAGTGGCCAAGTCACTCTTAACCTTCTGCTGGATTCACTACAAAGACTGAGCTGTCCATCACTCCTTATCCAACCTTTTCACAGGAAGTCCATGAATTGGGCCCCGTTTTATATATTCCATGTAAAACCCCAAAACATCAAACAAACAAACAACAACCCCCCCAGTGCAATGATCATACAGACCATGTCTGCAGTGTTCGACCAAGTGTAAATAACTAAGGTTCACAAACAGCCCTGCGAGGTGGTTACATACTTTTACAATTGGGGAAACTGAGTCACAGAAAGGTTGAATGACTTGCCCAAGATCACTGGGAATTAGCGGCAGGGTTGGGCTTAGAACTCTAGAGTGCGCACTTCCCACTAACCCACATGCCGCAGCAGCTTTATTTCTTGCATTTGAATCCTCTACAAATCAGCTGTTCATTTCAAATCCACGGCGGGGGTCCCTGCACTGCAAAGGGCCTCTCTCCCTGCCTGACCTTTTGGAGCGCTGCTCTGGGCAAAATGGGTGCAGCAGCTCTCAGTGAGAGGAACACCCTGAACACAAACAGGAAATAAGGCTGAGAGAACCGATACAAAGGATACAATAGCTTGTTCACAGCAGGTAACGAACAAGGAAGAAAGGAGCAAAGCTAATGCAGAACATCACACGCCAGGGGACTGGAGAGCTCAAGAGGTAGCAGGATACAGACTCTTCCTCATTCCAGGCTACGTCTTCATTTGAGTTGGAGCTGTAAATCCCAACGTCGACTTGGGTCGACGTGGGCGCGCTAGCTTTGACTGCAATAGCAGAGTCACTCCCCTAGCCGTACAATCCCGCCTGGGCCCCTAGGTACATACTCTGGCGGCTAGCCCATCCCACCAGTCATGCTGCTGTGGCCACGCTGCTGTTTTTAGCACACTGCCTCCATCAAAGCTAGCGCAGATGTGTCTACACAAGGTAGACATTACTCCTCCAGCTCGAATGCAGCCCTGACCCTAGATCACAGCAGTATGGGCTGTGCAGCGGGGCATAGGAAAGTGATGGTCACAGTCCAGGCCCGAGTGGATCAGAGTCCCCATTGCACCCAGTTAGGCTGGGCAGAGCGGCTAACAGTTATATCGGCAGACTGTGCTCCTCTCTAATCTCTAGAGGCGGCTATGGCCGAGTGAGAGGTGAGGGACATCAGCAAGGAACCGCAAGGGGCTGGCGTCCTGCCTGCCTGTGCTGCAGGTTTTCTAAGCGTTGCACTCTCGTGCTGTCAGCCCGGCACTAGATTCCCAGTTAGTGTAGGGCAAAACCCTGGCTGGAGGTCTAAGGACAGCCCTGCAGTCATCCAGCGGGAGTGGGGAGTAGATTCTGGAAACGGAGAGAAACTACGACCCCCCTTGCTGGGGTCCTAAAGGAACCCTATATTTACACAGTGCCCTTCATTCCACAGGATTCCAACGCACCTCCCAGACTACACACGCAGGAACCTTCTCCAGTGAAATGCAGCCACTTCTGGGGAAGAACCCAGTAGCCATTTAACAATGCCCAGCACTACTGCGTAACAGTTCAGGACAGGGATTTAAAAAAGAATTCTGTCCAGAGCTGAAGCTTCGATTTCAATCCGCAGAATACGATTACCCCAGCTACAATTTGGCCAGGAAACAGGCCCATGGGATATTTAACAGGCAGCTAGGACCTTGGTTTTATTTCTCATCTCCCACAACTCCACAGGGCACTGACTCAGTGGGAAGAGGGCCATCTGCTGAATGACCACCCCCATGTCCTGCAGCAGCCTGTGTTTTGCCGTCCAAACACCAACCAATCTGGCTTAGCCGGAGCAGTCTACCAGGATGGCAGCCCAAGGTGGGATGGCTGCCAGCAGGAATGCATTCTCCATTTCAATTATGCAAGTGGCTTTGCCTGTCTCCCGACCGTTCACATCCCCTATCGTGCCCTGGACTGAGCTATCCCTGCCTCGGCCCAGACACGTCAGGGTTTCCTTACTGTTGTTCAAAAGGGACAGATCTCTGCGGAGGGAGACCGTGTATCTACACAAAGCACTACCTGTGACTCGCACGGGCACCGAACTGGGGAAAGCCAGCAGAAGTGAGACAATGAGAGCCCGCCTATGGCTCCAACATCATAACCTGCTTCTATTCATCTTAAATAACCCAAAGGGTAACTTGGACTCAGACAAAGGGAAAGCAAGTGGCTCAGGGGCTGGGGGTGGGATAAAGACCCTCTCCCCTTCAGGTGGATGGTTCGATCTCAACCCCGAAAGTCATTCCCATCGGAGGGCACAGGGATGTCTGTGGCTAGTATTTACCACTCTCGAACGGGGGTGCCCTGGAAGTGAGGTTCCCATTTCATACGTGGCCTCCTGCACAGCTGCTTTGGCAGGCCACATCTGCGGGCCAGGCCAGGGCTCTGAGATGCCACCAAGCATTCTCTCTCTCAGGGGCTTGGCTGCCTGGTTCTTGCTCACATGCTCAGGGTCGGCTCGCTGGGGGAGGAAATTTCCCCCCAGGTCAGATTGGCAGTGATCTTGGGGGGGGAGGGGAGGGGTTCGCCTTGCTCTGCACCCTGTGGGTGGGGGTCACTTGCCAGGATTATCTGGGTATCTCTTGTTTAATCATTTCCCTACAATTGCAGGGGCCTCGGGCACAGGCACACTTCAGTCCCTCCTAATCTCTGCCCATGGCATGGAATAGTCTAATCCCCTGGGGGTCCCATTTCCTTCCGTCTCACTTCAGTTGTTGGGTTTAGCGTGCGGGCGCTGGCTGGTGTAGACGGCCTGTGATGTACAGGAAGTCAGACTAGGTGAACTAGCGGTCCCTTCTAGCTTTAAACTCTAGGACTCCGTGAGGTCAAGCCCCTTGCAGCTACAGGACACCGCGCATCGAGGAACTCACTGGCTACCAGGAGCGTGACTCTGTGCTCTTGGACGGTCTCGTTCAACACTTCCTTGCAGGTGTAATTGCCCCCGTCCTGCGGGCGCAGCGCTGAGATGTGCAGAGAGCTATTGTCCACCAGGGACAAGCGGGCGTCTTCGGGCAGCGTGGCGTTGGAGGAGAAGAGTGGGGGCACAGCGCCAGGGTCACCGTGAAACCAGTCCACCTCGTCCGCTCGCTCGGACACATTTCGGCAGACGAGGACGACGCTCATTCCAGCCTCCCCGACGATCACCTCTTCTGTTCCTGCACAAAGAGAAAGAGAGCGTTAGAACATGCCCCATCCCCCATGTTCTCACCACCCCCTTTGGTGGCTGGCAGGTGCATCCCCCTGGGCATCACAGCAAAGGATTTTCCATCCCCCAAGCCATGCACCAAAGAGGAAGCCATCTCGTCCATGAAACAAAGCGGGGGCTAAACCCCTGACTAAGCAGGGGGCCATCTAAGGTGCCATATATGGGACACCCTGCTGGAAGAACACTGGGACCACCCTGGTCACTCACCAACAGACCTGTCCTAAAGCATGTTTCCCTGGCTGCTGAGTTTCTGCCCACCCAAATCCCGTTCCAAATCTGCATCCCTGGTTCTGCTCAGTTGCACAAGAGGCTGTCTTTGGGCCTCTATTTCAGTATCCTTTGCAACAGCTGCCTCAGTGCCTCCTTTGAAGCATTGCTACAAACCAGTGCAAAGGTTTCTGGGATGCATTTGGCAGCTAAAGATGCCTAGGGCTGACAAGTGAGCAGAAACAGGGACCCCGCTTGGGCTGAAAATGAAAGACACAGGGCTAGCTGCTCCCTCCCTCCCACCAGCCCGGCGAGCAAGGGATTTGTGAGGAGCCAAATCTCATCTGGGCTACTGGGACCAGTGCATTGAGAGCCAGCAGTGACTGGAGTCTACATTTATCTGGTCTGAGTAGGGTTCAAAGTCACTAACCCGTCTCAGCATTCACAGCCACCATGTCCCTGCATCCTCCCCATTTTCCTCCTTTATAGCAGCTCCAATTGCAACACTCATCCATGGTGCGGGAGTCAGACAGTCTCCAGTAAAAGTGCAATAATATTGCTCCAGAAACAGTAGCAGTTGGAAGATGATAGACACCACCCAGTCCTCCCGCTGACTGTCCTCATCAACCTCTGACCAGAGCTCGGCTTGCTTGGCCCGAGGCCAATGCCAGCGAGCAGAACTCCCATCGGGACACTGTATTCCAGCAGCAGACCCAGCGCTGCACCCCAAAGCAAGCCAGGCTTGGATCAGAGGAACGCTCAGAAAACAGGCCTTGGAATCTGGCTTACCCAGGCCAGGACTCCTGGTGTAATACCAGGCAGGTGGTGACCATACCGCTAAAACTGTCTCTACATAGAATGCCTTGCTACTTCCACAATAACAAGGAGGGTGGGGGGGAAGGGAAAGAACAGATGATCTGGTAAAAGTCTCTCCTGTTTGTGCTTTACTGGAAGCCCTGATAACATATCTCACAGCGCAACTGCTACCAGGCTGGAGCGGACAGAACAAGGAAGGTGAACTGACAAGAATGGTGTTGTGTTTGTTCTTTCCCATGCGCACCGTGCTCCAGAGGCTATATATATCAATAGTTAATCACTCGTCAACACTGGTTGGAGCTTGTTTTGCAAACACGTTCAGGGCAGCAGGGAGGAGCAGGCTGCGGGAATGGTCCAAGTTAGCCATAAATCACTGTGCTTGTGGACTCAGCACAGAGCCGAAGCCAGAAGAGCTGCGTTCCATTCCCAGCCCTGCCGTCCACTCCCCTTAGGCCAGTAGCTAACGGCCCGATTCTGAGACGGGCCGGGCATTCTCCCATTCCACTGGATCAGGGCTGCCCAGTGGAGAGAGCCACTGGACGGGGACCCTGGAAACCTGGGCTCTAGTCTCAGTGCTGCTACTGCCCTGCTGTGCGAATTCATTTGCCCTCTCTGTGCCTCTGTTTCTCCTCCCACCCTATTTCAGTATGAAGCTCCCCAGGGCAAGGGCTGGTTAACCGTACAGGGCCGAGCACAGCAGAGTTCCAATCTTGGTCAGGCTCTCTAGGCACTACCAAAATACAAGTCGATTGACCAATAACAGCAGCAATTAAGTCAATAGGAATTTGCAGGTGAAATTCTGGCTCTGAACCTTCCTGTGCCTCAATAACAAACAGGGGATATAGCACCGTGTGCCCATTTTGTGACGCGCTGAGATCTATGATGACAAGTACTCTCCGTATTATCAGACTATTTGTAATAAATCATAGTAGCTTGCTCTGATATAGCTCTTCTCATCCAGCTCCATCAAACCCCTTTACAGAGGATAGTTCTCTCCATTTCACAGATGGGAAACTGAGGCACCAGCAGGGAACGTGACTTGCTCAGAGTCCTGCAGCAGAGCAAGGCACAGAACCCCAGCCCCCTGTGTCCCAGTTCAATGCTTCATTGACCGCTGCCTCCTGTAACGCTTTATTGTTCGGTCTAGGAGAACTATAGCTACTTCTGCATGTTGATGACACACAGAAGTAGGTTGTTTAAAAAAGGGTAACTATAAAGTTTTAATAACAGAAATGCTTTTCCATGAGGCCACAGGAATTGTCCTGGCAGTCAAACAAGACTCATGGGGAAGTTTCCAACAGCTGTGTAGCTTTAAGAGAAAATTCACACACTTTTTCCTGTGCACTCAGTGATCATGCAAGAGAGCTTCACAACGCTGGGCACTGAAGTTTTCACTGTATTTACAGCATGTGCAGTGGTAATGCCACCTTCCTCCATACTCCACATCCCTCCCCTGCAATGCTTCCCAGCGTGGGAGTATCCATGACCCCTTCAATTCTCAGCTTCTCTGCTGAGACTGACTAGCAGATGGCCAATTAGTGCCAGCTATGGAGGTGACTATTTGGGTGTTGTAGACACGTGTCCATTAAGAGCTGGGCAGAGATCTAGAAAAGGATGGTCTTGTGGTTAAATCACCGGACTAGGACCCAAGACAGCTGGATTCTATTCCTGGCTCTGCCACAGACTAAGTTGGGCAGCTCACTTCATCTCTCTGTGCCTCAGCTTCCCCACCTGTACAATGGGATTAATCATACTTCCCTACCGCACAAGGCGTTGTGAAACCAAACCTAGCCACAGCTTCCCGGAGAGGAGTCGACACTACAACAGCCCTAGATACCCGAGCGCGGAAAGCGGCGTTCCCAGCTCTGCCAGCCCCGGGAAGACTCCCTGCCTCAGTTTCTCCAACCTCTACAAGCGGAAACCCGAGACTTTGCCCCGCTTTGCACAGCGCTCTCCCGAGGAGCGCGGCTGGATGGTTACCGCAGCCGGGCAGGGCTAAGGAGCAGAAGCCGTTTGACCTTACAGCTGCCCCGCTTCCCCCGGAGGGGCAGGTCCTACCCGGCCGCCCTGCAGGTGCGGGTCAGCACAAACCAGGCGTCGGGCCCAGAGCCGTGCCCCGGGAATAGCGCGTCACACATGCCGCCTGCTCCGGGCCGGGCAGAGGAGGGGCCCTTCCCCCGCCGGGCCCTGCAGAGCCCCCGGCAGGCTGGAGGGGCCGGGGTGCAGCGCCGGACACAGCGCTGGTTAGGTGCGAGCAGGGCACGGGCCGGCCAGCCGCGGGCCCCTCTCCGCCCAGCCCCGGGGTCCGCCGCCCCCCTGCGCCCGAGCGGCCCCCGGTACCTGCAGCGCCCCGGCCCGGCGGCAGCCGCCAGAGGCAGGCGGCGAGGAGCAGCGCGGCCGGGCTCCAGCCTGGGACCCGCATCTGGCCGGGCGGGCGGGCGGACACAGAGACGCCGCGCAGCGAGTGCCCAAGCCGGCCAAGCCGCCAGCCAGCCCCGGCACTGCCCGCTGGGGGCCGGGACCAGCCCCGCCCCGCCGGAGCCGCCCCGCCCGCCTCCTTCCCTCTCTCCCCCCCCGCGCCCGGACTCGCGCCCTCCCCGCGCTCCGAGCCGAGCAGGGGGGGCCCGGCGCGCTACCCCCGCCGGCCGGGAGCCCGATCTCAGCCCCGGGCCCTGGGGGGAGCGAGCAGCGCTGGAGGCTGGAGCACGAAGCCGCCGACTCTGTCCCCGGCCCGTTGGGAGGCGGCGAAGCGGAGCAGAGGGTCATGGAGCTGGTGAAGCAGCTTGTGCTACCTGGACTCCCCCGTCCATTCCCAGCTCTGCCACGGCCTGCCCGGGTCCCCCGGGTCCCCGTCGGTGGGGCCGGTCGCTGGGGTGCCCCGGGCGAGCCCTCGGGTCCCCGTCGGTGGGGTCGGTTGGGTGCCCCCGGGCGAGCCCTCGGGTCCCCGTCGGTGGGGCCGGTCGCTGGGGTGCCCCGGGCGAGCCCTCGGGTCCCCGTCGGTGGGGCCGGTCGGTTGGGTGCCCCGGGCGAGCCCTCGGGTCCCCGTCGCTGGGGTGCCCCGGGCGAGCCCCCGGGGCCCCGTCGGTAGAACTGGGATAACACCACTTGGCCATAGTGCTCTAATGTTCGAGTTAAAGGTGCTCCATAAGGGCACAGTAGGGTTGCTATTGCCTCTGGGACTGTGTCAGGCACTTTCGGGGGAAAGGACTCAGTGGTCTAAGAGGCCTTTTCTCTCTCAGTAGCACCTATTGCTCCCAGTCACAGATCTGGGCCCTGTTGGGCGTACCTGCCCCTGCCCCACAGAGCTTACGGATACGTTCTATGATCCCAACAGAGCAGCAAGGAATGTACTAGAAATTCCTGATGCTGAACCAGCTCTGCGGCTAGGGCCCTGGAAGGGAAGTCAGCATTATAACAGTGCTACGCTGAAGATGTGCATGTGATGCAGGACAGTGAATAATTAGCACTCCCTCAGTCTCCCATTAGTGCCTACCACCGTGCATCACTCTGGCCCATGGATTGTCTTAGATCTGCACATACAGCTCTCACCAACATCAGTAGGAGCTCCAGAACTTGGATAGCGCTCAGCCCTAAGGCCCTGAGTTGATACTGCTGCATCTTTTCCGAGCAGTAGCAGATTCAGGGCTACCCAGGGGGTCAGCTTCTCACTGGAAGAGGAAGTAGCTGGCAGGACCCTGAGGATGATCTATTTACAGAAGGCTGCTAACATTGCAGAGAGGGGGCCAAATGCCCACACGGGCAATTGCACCTCCACAAACCCAGCTCAGGCACCATGGAAGAGCACTGCCCTATTGGCAAGGAACAGGTCCCTTCTCTGTCTTCCTTGGTGCCTGTCCCTTGTTCAGCTCACGCTGTCTGTGCCGCTCTCCTGCCTGCATCCTTCCCCTGGAAAACCTCGGGGGTGCTCACGCTAAACATGCATTAGTTCATGAGCCTGCTTTTGTGCAACTGCCCTGCAAGAGAAAGGACCTCAGAGAGGTCTGACCATGTTCAGTGCCCTGGGAACTGGCTGCAGAAACAGAGAGTTTCATCCACACAGTCTCCTTACTGATACTCAGCTGTGTTCTCCACACTGGCCATGATCTTCCCTTCCTCCTTTTCTATGGAGCGTTTCCTACTGAGCAGCCATATCATGCGCTCCTCATATGCCTGCCTTCCTGCACACTTTGGCCATGACAATCTCCAGCCCCGCCCTGCTCACAGGTGTTTTGTAGTCAGGCTCTACCTTTGTGTCAACTGCTTCTGCCTCACTGATCTGCTTTGTTTATCTCTCTTTGTTACCTCTCAAAGGTTTCATAGCAACAGCCTGCGCCCTGGTTCAGCTCAGGGATTAGACGCCAGGCACAGAACTCGGGGGAGAACAGGCTTGGAACAGAGCCACCCTAAAGACGCCCTGAGGGCACGGCCAGGGTCCTCATGGTTTGTGAGCAGAGGGCTACAGTGCACAGGCCCAGCAGTGGATGTGCTGGCCCTGGCTGACTGTGGGGCTCAGCACATGAGCTGTGAGGAATGTGCCAGGGAATAATGATTCTGCTGGCTGCACCTACTTGTACAGCTAAAAGAGAAAGTAACCATCTGGCACGAAAGGAAACAGGCTGGGGAGGTAAAGGGGACACAGAGCTGCACAGAAAGACAAAGGGTCAAATTCACACCTGCTGGTAAGTGGATGCACCTCCACTGACGTGTATTAAGTTGCAATTGCTGATACCAGGGCTAAATGTTGCCCAAAGGTTTCATTCTGGGGGGTGCCGAGGTACAGAGAAAACTACCTCGGGGATAAGGGGAGTCAAGGTCTGATTTTCAGAGGTGCTGAGCACCTGCCGTTGCCACTGATTTCAACTGAGATTGTGAGGATTCAGCACCTCTGAAAATCAAGCTCCTAGAGTGAAATCCAGGCCCCGCTGATGTTCAATGCGGGGTTTGGCCCCAGGATTCCCCCGCTCCCCCAAGTCCCAATCCTCCCCCCATCACACACAGGCTTTGGGAGAGAAGAACAAACTTCATGGAGTCAACAGCCAGAAAAACTGCTTGGAAGGATGAAGATAAAAATAATAATAATAATAAACAAATTAAAATACAATGAGGCTCTCGAGTGCAGAGAGAAAAATCAAGCTGGAAAGCAGCACAGAAGAAAGAAAGGGAATGGAACAACAGAGCCAGGAAGAAGAGGCAGCAAAATGAAAGGTGAACAAGGAAAAGAGATGGAAGCAGGAAAGAGGAAAAGGACCCAAAGGAGAAAGTAAAGCCCAAAGAATAAGAATTGAGAAAGGTAGACCTGTTTGTTAAAATCAACAGCAGAAATGTTACAGGAAAATGTCCCAAACCGATACTGGGTGGACGTAATCCCCCCTACATTGCTAACTGCCAAGCTGAGACCCCTCCCCACCCCAGAAAGCAATCTCCAGGCTGACGGTATTGCTGGGTATGTCTTAGATGGGGGGTTGAGGAACTTTTTCACAGAGTGGAGCACATCTTAGGAGATACCGTCCTATGCATAATCAAGTAAAACTCTTGTGGCAACTACAGCAATTACTCACATAGAAGAGTAATATTAGCAAAGGATTTATGTATTCGTATCCTCTTCTAGTTCTATTTATCCCTGGGAGTTAGCACAGTATGACCAGCCCGCTCCCCAAGAGCCATCAGGTCACAGTTTGGGAACTTCTGATTATTAGTGCCGAACAAACAAGCCAGAACCACGTGGTGGTTTCCTCCAGATCAGCTCAAAATCTGTTGCCCCAGCACCTACCTAGACGGTGCCATGGTATTTATGGAGCTGTCTTTTGGATGAGGCACAAGACCAAGGCTAGGATTATTTGAATCTTTAAAGGTCTCCTGCATCTTTTTGCAAGAGTTGGAGGTATTTGGTCTGGACTCTTGGCTAAATCCCTATGCAGGTCATCTTGCCTACCCACACGGGCTCTGCAGCATCAGTCGGATAAGATCAGGGGTGCTGGAACGAGCGGTGCTGGGAGTGCAGTAGCACCCCAGTTTGAAGTGGTTTCCATCAGATACAGGGTTAACAGTGTGGTTCAACTCCCCCAACGCCGCGGGATAAAATAATCTTCAGCCCCAATCTGAAACTGTTTGTTATGTGTCACAGCCAGGATTACAACTTGGGCTCCCTACTTCCCACGTCTATGCTTAAAACTACAGCCTCCGGATCAGGAATCACAGCAGCAGAGCCAAGGCCTTGCCTATGAAACTTGGAAGGAAACTAAGCCTGAGACCTCAGTCCTGCCCTCTGTTACACTGGTGTGGGGAATGGGCAAGAGGCCATAGGGAGCTCCAGAAGTCTGCCTTCCCTCCCCCAATCCCAACAGCAGGGCAGGATTCAGCCTCAGGGCCGGATCCAACTCCCAGTGACCAGTGAGAGCTGCATGAGGCCCACAACACAAAAGAGGAGGTGAGCGTCAGGTGCATTAGGAGGTGAGCCCAGCAGTTGCCTGCCAACATGTCGCTGAATGGGGGTGTGGGTAGGTTAGGTGCACCCCTAGCCCTTCAAGTCATCTGGGGTGCGAACAGCCCTCCTGCTCCCAGCCCCAAGCCGGGAATTGTAGAAATTATTAATAATGTTTGAAATGATTAATATTGATAATGGAAGCTACCAAATACTAATTTAACCATAAACTCCTTTATTAAATCCAAAGGCCAAAATGGTATTTATACAATTGCTCTAAACGTGCCTAAAAAGCCTAACTAATAAGCAATGTACACCTCTACCCTGATATAACGCTGTCCTCGGGAGCCAAAACATCTTACCGCGTTATAGGTGAAACCGCGTTATATCGAACTTGCTTTGATCCGCCGGAGTGCGCAGCCCCGCCCCCCTGGAGCGCTGCTTTACCGCGTTATATCCAAATTGGGGTTATATCGGGTCGTGTTATATCGGGGTAGAGGTGTACTACATCCCAAACGGTAACAAAACGTTTATACGCATTTGATCAAGATACTTACAAAAGGGCTAAACCCAGGGTGCTTCAACCCATATTGGTTGGCTCCAGCATCAAGCAGGTATTAATGAAACCCTTTAAGAGTTTACTTTTTATACGCTTTAACAAACAAGTGATGTCACTGCCTTTACTGACTTCAGCTAAAAGCCACTTGAGACAATTCATCCTTATTTCCAGTCTTAATCCAGAGAAGATTTACAGCCTCCTTTCTTCCTAAGGCCTTTCCTTTCTTGCCTTCTCCCCCACCACCTGTTGCTTACCAGCAGGACAGGAGGAAGGTTTGGGCTCGTTTCTTTTAAGATAATTTTTCTTTATTTTGTTACTACAGCTCTTTTACTTTATTATTTACTTTTGGAACCATACATCCTTCCCATACTTCACATAACACTACTTACTCTGCTCACGGCCTTCATTTATTTGCTGATTGGGGCCTTTTCCTTACTGGCCATGAACTATAAGGTGCAAGTGTTATTTTCTTAACCAAACTTTAGTTCTTTAATTGTACACTTATCCTACAGGAACCCTGCCCTCTGCCGGCATCATCGCCATGGTGGAGGATACATGGGGCTACATCTCCACTCCCCATCACTGAGCTGGCCAGGGCGAAGGGGCTAAACTCTGATACAGAGACTGAGGGGCTGGAGGTGAAATTTACAACGAGAGAGATTCTTAATTTGTCAATTTCACAGCAAAGGGAACAGCAATCCTTGATCATTGCAACCCCAGCCCCTAGCTGCCTAGCTCATCCCAGACGGCCATTAACTGTTAACCCTCCAGGATACAGCACTTCCTTACCAAAAGGGCCAAAGTAAGTAACTCCTTACTTAACATTGTAGTTATGTTCCTGGAAAATGCAACTTTAAGCGAAACGATGTTAAGTGAATCCAATTTCCCCATAAGAATTAATGTAAA